>NC_056742.1:60995259-61077759 GCF_019279795.1 Protopterus annectens | reverse complement strand
TGGAGTGTCTAACAAGTCAACTTGCATTGTAGCTGAGAAGGCATAATGGCTGACAGAGTCAGTAATGTATTGCAGTATACATACTTGGCAAACAAAGGTGTAGTAGTACAATATTGATTGGCTTTGCCTGCTTTCCACTGTAAAATGTCATCTACCTCCATTTAAATGGGTCTTGGAAATAATAATCCTGGAGCAGTAAACCTTGCTAAGGAAGTAACAGTGGTGGTTGTTTGGATATTTTAAAGACAAAACGATAGGCAAAGTTTGGAATGGACTGATACTGTAAGGTGTGTGTTCACTAGTACTAAAAGCTTCTGCCATTACTACAAGGCAAAAAGCCATGTGATTAAATCTAACTGATATGATAATCCATCATAGTCCTCAGGAAAAGAGAAGGGGGAATGGTCAGACAAAATATGTATACATCTGGAATCAGCAGGCATGTCAACAACAGTACAGGAAAGTATAGCTGGCATTAAACACTTGAGCTTCATACTTCTTAAAATTTTAGATTCTTCAGGCCTATTATTGGATTGCTTATTATTTGTTTATAATTGTTACAAATGCACTTCAAATCTTGGAATTTTCTGCCAGCTTGTGTTCTGGTTTGAACCTAGATCAGTACAGACTATTTGACTGGTTATTTTTGCATAAGTCATTTGGGAACAAACTGATCGCTTTTCATAAAAATGTAAGTATTTTCTAAAACTTTTTTTTAAACTATAAAATGTCTAGGCCTGAACCAAGGCTGGTATAAACTATTTAATTGTCTGCGCATTTATAAAAGACTTAACAGAAAGCTTATCTGATTTATTAAATCAAGATGTAACAAAATAATAAGATTATTATTCAGCTTAGGTAACTTTAAATTTCACATATTTGAACATATAATTATAATTGTGTAAAGCATTAAATCACTGTTTGAATTGCATTGACAATCGAGTGTGTTGAACTAAAAAGTTTAAAAGCAATACCCTTGTATTAATCATCTGTAGAAAAATTTTACTCACAGTGACACGACATTTGTCAGGTCTTGTTGTAATATCACAGCCACAACTGGTCTATTTTTGAAAGCCTTCATTCTCAGCAACTTTGCATTTCATCTCTTTTGCATTTCCTCTGGAAGTGACAATTATAATATGGAGATCTCTAGCCCTCTAATGTTATTTTTACTGCTCTAGCTATATCAGCATCCTTTATTACATATTAATAACCAGTAGAGAATGTTATAATCTATTGTAACTCAGAAATGCTAAGATCAATATTAGTTAATTACTGAGAAGAAAAAAAATGCTAATATTTTTGTTTAAACAAATAGATTATTTCTGTTTTATGTGATAGAAGAAAGAAAATACAGTATGTAAATTTAAAAGTAATAGTAGGGAGAGGAAAGCACCTGCTTTCTAAAGTTTCACTAATATGTAGAAAAAAATAAGCATGTAACACAAACTAATTAAGGAATACTTACTAATTAATTTTGGAATAATTGAAGTCATGAAGTTTGAAGTAGCAAAATTCTCAACAACATGAAAGAAAGAATAAATCAAAGAAACTGATTTTGTTGAAAAAAGCTATTGGAATTGTAAAAATGTGTGATGTAACACTTCGCAGTTAGCTTAAGGAAAACAAATCAATTTACATATTTTTCAAATAATACATATTTTTTCAAATAATTATGGGTCAATTGTAAATTATCTAATAGTAGAAATGGACAAGCTGACATGAGCTATGCTAGACAAATAAAGAATTTCACAAAGGAAGAGACTGTAAAATTGTGATACTAATCTGAGAAACCTGAGTAGACCACATTAAATAATATGTCAAATAGTGTTTGATAAAATTTGATTCCAGAGAAAGAGAGATGAACCAACAAAGGAAGTAAGGAATACTTGTTTCAGTTATTAGTCTCAAGATGCTAAAACAAAGTGAAGAGATGAGTTAAGAATTAAAACACTGAGGAAATTATGAGATGCAAAATGAATAGAAGTAAGAAATTAATTATAAAGAATTAATGAAAAAAAAACATTTATTTCACTATAAATGAGAAGAGATGTTTGAAGAAATACTGTTGAGAAACTGTCATTAAAAGGCTAGTTTTAAACAGAGAAAATATGTATGCGATGCAATTTCCTGGCAGATTCATTTTTCAATGAACCCCACCCCATTTAGCATTTTCTTGTGTTATGAAAGTATAGAGGGGGTTAGGTGATTGGCTGTGTTCAGTATAGTTATGGAGGGAGGAGAATGGAATGGGGTCTTGGGCATAGAATGGATGGGAGTTACCAAGCAGATGGGTTAAGTAAGATAAGGTAGGCACAAATACAGAGGAGAGGGTAAAGAATGGTGCAAGGATATTTATAGGGCTGGGTTTAGGTTATATCAGCCTGTAACTGGCTTTTCAGAAGAGACGATCACTGCAGTGCCCATAGTGACCAGTACTTAGACAGATTGTTAGGTAATAGGCCTTGGTGGAAGAATGATACAGGTAACCGAGCTCACCCAGCAATGGCAGAAGATTGTAGCACAAGCAGAGGAGACATTGCAGAAAGTACAGAGTCAATCACAATCAACCATGGATGTTGTCTAGGATGGGCCATGGTGAATGAGATGGAAGAGAAGAGGTCCAGAGGAGCATCTTCCTATGCAAGCTTCTGGAGCAAAGGGTAAAAGGAACAGGAGGTCAGCAAGCAGGTTCTCTGCCCCAACACCAGGGGAGTCACAGCTGGTGTCAGGTAACAATTTTATTTCTCAAGCAGAGGAGAGCACAGGGGGCATTTTGTTGCCAGATGAGATGTTGCTTAGTTTTGTGTGCGACCATACCATGCAGGATATGGGTAGTTTTCAGGGCTTGTTTGGAGACACATTGTGGCAGAAGGAAGTAGAGTGACCCAGAGTGCCCCCTGTATGGGCAGCCTTAGCCAGTATAAGGAGGCAGCCAGTCTGGTGGGTGAAATAAACTTTCCAGTGCTGCCAGATGTTCTTTGAACAAAGTAACTGAAAGATTGGAGCAGCCAGGAGGTAGTGCAAGATCCCAAGGATTCAAGAGCTATTTGTCAAAGAATATGGATATTTTCATTATGCAATACATTCCAATGATGAGAAGATTTAGATGGAGAGTTTGTAAAGGTCTTAGACTGCATAGATACAGATTGAGCTCAGAGGGCTGCAAAGACAGAATCCACTGAGGGTCAAGGATTTGACCAGTATGCTAGTAGCCTTAGAGGAAGAAGGGCACATTAAGATTCAGTCCTAGGACCTGGGATAACTGAATTTTGGAATTCATATAATTGATGGCAGATATTTTAGAAAAAAATGTCCCTACAGGGATTGTTATTTTTGGCCTACTTTTTGACTATCAGGGATGCTTAGCTCTTTTAAGTGAGGAATGCCCTGGGCTGTGAAGTGTTGGCACTAAAAGCCTTGGCTTGACAGGCAAAGAAGCCAAATAGGAGGGCTGGGGAGGCAACAAAGAGAAAAGGGGAGGGCCTCAAGATGGCAGATCAATGTTGCCTTTGAAGGGGGCCTGTAATCCAGACAGATCATTTTCCTGTTAGATTAGATGTTTTGACTTGCTTCTTCAGTGGCTAACCTCAAACGGTTGTGTAAGAGCCCCTCCAGGATTTTTCTTCAGGTTTTATGATCAAAGCATGCATGGTGGGTTTTACAGGAGTGTGTGGCAATTCAAAGGCCAAGAAGGGGAGGTCCAAGAGTTGTTGGACAAGAAAGTAAAGACAAGAAGGACTTTTGGCAACTTTGAGACCCTTCCCTTTGTATCCTATAGAGTGTCTCCTTTTTATTTACTTCCAAAGAAGACTACTGCTGAGTTTCATTTCATACATAACCTTTCCTTTCCTGAAGGCGGTTCTGTCAATGATTACATTGACAAATGAGATGACAGGATTAAGTATGCTTTGTCAGATGAAATGTTGTGAGTTATTCACACAATCACCAGTCCTCTGTTGCCTGAGCTTGGCATTGAGGCAGTATTTAGGATGTTCCCGGTTTGGGGACAGGACTGGCTGATGCTGGACAAGAGGTTAAAAGTTAAGTTATATTCTGAATAGCTATGCAGTGGTTTGTGCCACCTTTGAGAAATTTAGTACAGTATTTCATTGGCTGTGGCAGGGGTGAGAAAAGAATGTAAGAGTGCTATTTTTTTTTTTTTTTTTGCTGGTGGGTCAATGAAAGGAAAAGGTGGGAAACAGGGTGAGGCTGTTTATGCAACTGTGTTCAGATTTTGAAGTTCCTCTGGAAACAGGTAAAGCAAGACAGCCAATGTGCTCATGTTTTGGGAATTTGCAGGGATGCAGAAAAAAGTAGCATTTTAGCTAACACCAGAGAAGCTGGGTAAATTGAAAGATAAGGTGATACTATTGGTTAACAAAGGAAATAGTAAGGAAAGTAGTGGAGGTCTTGGGGTTACTTAACATTTCTAGTAGAGTTGTCCGACTGGGCAGATTCATTACAAGGTCCCTTGCTAATTAACAGTTAGGGGCTAAGCATAAGCATTGTTAGGTAAATGTTTCTCAGATGGTTAAAGAGGACACGGTTATTAGGTGGAATGTCTTCACCATTTTAATGGTGTGCCTTCTGGCAGGGACAGTGGTAGTCTCTGGAGGGGATACGGCTCTTTCCAGATGCAGTGGGGGTGGGTGTTACACATGGGGCAAACTTTAAGGGTAAGTGGTTCATGGATCACTGGTCCTCAAAGTGGGAGGAGGATAATTCCCTTCTTGAGCTTATTCATATGTGGCCAGCTACATTGGTGTGACAAGTTTAGTTGATTAACTGAAGGGTGGTCTTTCATTCTGATAATTTGGCAGTTGTGTACTTTTTGGCAAAGATAACAGCCAAATTTTGGTTAGTGGAGGGCTTGTTACGGAGTCTTGTCTTGCATTGTCTGAGAATTCACCTTTTTGAGCAAAGCATATTCTATGCCATTTTAATGTCTTGGCTGACAGTCTATCCCATTTTCAGTTCTGTAGGCTACCATCAGTTACCGGTGAGTCAAAACTCACATTAGACAAGTCCCAAACATATTTTTATGGCTGGTCAGATGTAGCTGAGTAGTTATTACAGCAGTCCTGGGCAAAGTCCACCAGGCAGATTATAGAGCAGCACTGTTGGCTTTTACAGAGATTCAAGATTACCATGGGAAGAACATTAGTTGGTGAAGCTAGTGGCTAGATATTTGTTTTTTAGATGGGGTTTGGAGAAGCACTTAGAAGTATTAGTATATATGTAAGGAGTAAGTGCTGAAGCAAAATTTTGCAGGTGTGAAGTTGAAGGGCTGGAAGAGGCAGACAGGAAGCCTTCCTTTAGGAAAGGCATATAGTATTGTCATTGCTGAAGGGGTTTTATGTTATTGCATATTCTCATCACGGATATGTTTTATGGGAATCCTTATCAGTCTTCATGTATGTAGGGGCATTTTTGGTGAAATTATATCCTTTAAAGCTGCAGAAGTTGTGGTCAGGTTTAGAAAATCTAAAACACATGAGTATGGTAAAGGCTAGCAGGTGGTGCTACCCAAGAGCAGGCAGAGTTGCTGCTCTGTCCAGTATCCTGGGGCTGGCTTTGCATAGTTTGGTATCAGGGGATTAAGCATTGGTAGGCTTTCAATATCACTTGTGTAGACTGGTGTTAGCTGGTCTCTCTGTTATGATGATCAAGCAAGCTTTGCAGAGTGAAAGCAATGAAGGAAGTTATGCTGCATGTTCTTTTAGAACAGGTAGGGCATCAGATTTAGCAGCTGAAGGAAGGTCATTGGAGATTTTAAAGAGGGTAGACAGATAAACTTCCTATGCAATTTTTGTTGTACATAAGACAGAATTGATCCAATGTTAGCTTTATATATTAGGTGTTGTATAACAACTGTATTCTTTTGCAGGAAAGAAGCAGGTTGTGTAATGGGCCATGTGTTTATTTATTGGGTGCCTTTATGAGTAGAAGAGTGACCTGGTGGACAGAAAATGGGGCTTGGCTAAGTAGCTTGGGAAGTTTGTTGCCATGGACACAGCGAACTGAGATGGTCTCAATTGATATTTGTTCCTAGAGGACATAAAGGGGAGTATGCCACCATCTGCATTGATTGATAATAAATTTGTAGGAATGATGTGGGAATGTTGTCTAATTAGAGGTTAATTTCTCATGCAATTAGAGAATTGATGTTGGTTCAGCAGAAGTTTTTGGTACTGTTTTGATATGGTCTTCTTGGTCTTCTATAATTCTGAGGGTCGTCTCGGAAAGCAGCAGTGCATTTTATGACTATTGAGAAAGCCAGGAGGTTAATTAACTATAATATAGCTAGAGTTAATTCTGTTTTGGATTTTTTGGTGCCAGATTACTGGTATTTTTTGGATATGGACCTAGTGTGGTTTAGGGATCAGGAGTTGCACCTCAGTGCTATAGGTTTATACATTTTCAATGTCCAGCTGAATGTATTTATGGTGTGGTTTGGAATGCAGTAGATCTGTGCTAAGGCTTTTCATAACAGCTTGGTGGGTAGGAGAAGAGTCCCCTATTCTAACATGGAAGGGAGGTCCTTCATTTCATTCCTTCCATTTTCTACAGTTGAAGTTTGAAGTGAGTGGTATTTACACTGCTTGACTAAATAGCCTAACAGATGGTCAGTGAGAGGTAGGATGCTGCTGCTGTTCAAGTGAGCCGAGTATTCTCACATGCTGCCTAATACTGGTGTTTATAATAATACTATTTGTGTTTACTGGTAAGTGAGAGGTGGCGTTCTGCCATGCTGCATGGCAAGTATTTAATTTGCTACTGTTATCGGCTGAATTTACTGAATGTATTATTCATGTTTATAATAAAGCTGGATGCACAGTGTATATTGTATTGGGTAAGGGAAGGGGACTGATGACAAACTGTTATTACTGAGATGATGAATGAAATTTTGAAGAACCAAAAACAATAAGGTACCAGAGCTTGAAGGCAAATCTAATCATTCTTCAAAGCCTACTGCAGAAGACTGGGACAAAAAAGATGACCTCAGATTTAAAAATCTTGCATGAATAACTTTATAGTTCTAAAATAATAAAGAACGCATCTGATAGTGACAATTTATAAAAGAAAGGAGAAAAAAATCACAAAATGCATATGGCCATGATTTTGTAAGATAGTTATTTAAGGTCATTATGCTATTCTTGCTAGAGGAGCCAAAATACGTGATTAAGAAAATAGGTCTGTCTAAACTGCAGGACGCCTATATCAAAGGCTAGCCATCTCAAGCAGCATGATTATCTACCCTACAGGTTTTTGCTTTCATGTTTTATTCTGCAGCTGATCAGTGAACACAGTACCAAACTACCCTCCCTTTGACTTACCCCAATAAGGGGCAGGGCTGGTGAGGAGGCCAGGGCATCCCAAGTCTGTGTTATACTGTTGCCAGTCACATTTTTACCTATTTTTCCTCACCCCATGTACACTCTCTGATAACACCCCATGGGTGGGGTGTGCAGTGTGTGGATCATACCAAACAACCACTCGCTCCCAGAAAGGGCTGACATCAGCAAGCTGTCCCATCGATCCCCGTGATTCAAACCACAGTAGTTTCCCTTGCCTTTACCAGTTGTAGCTGTCTGAGCTGTGTGCTGCATGCATATGCCCTTCCTTTCTCTCATCTCATGATGGGCTGACCAATCATGTCCTGTCAGCTCCTCGGATGTTCATGCCAATAATCAAATGCCAGATACCTCATGAAATTGAAAAGTACATAATGGTTTCAATGCAAAAATGAATTGCATTATTCCTCAATTAAAGAAATATTTTAGAGAGCATACATGAATGTTTAGGTGAATGCATTTAATAAAGACCATCGGAAAGATATAGGGATAATAATGGATTTGTATAGCTATAGCCAAGTTAAAGTAATAGTAGCATGTAAAAATGAACGTATCAAATGGTTCCATGTAGACAAATTAATTAGGCAATGCTGCATTTTAGCACCCTGTCTGTTTATATACTTGAAATGATGGAAACCCATTAACTGGATGGGGACCGAGGTGTGCCAAAGATTGAGAAAGAAAAATTCCTGTGCTTATTCATGCAGATCAGTCTTAGGATATCGTCACAACCAAATGCAGGTTTATCCTCTACACTCCTTATGCATTCCAGTTCTCCAAACTGAAATCATACATCTTTTATGAATATTTGCAGATATGGCTACTTTGAAACCCTAAAAACAACATTTAAAGAATTTTTGATTTCTTTTAACAGGAAAAATTCACAGCCTTTCCAGGTTATATCGTAGATATTTAGCAACTCATTTATAGCTTTTATAAAGGATGGCCTTTTTGCAATTTAAACATGATGAAGTGGCCAGAATCAAGCTGAAGTGCAAATGTCATCTCTGTCTTAGTACAAGTAATTGATGAGTGGACATTTTTGTTTCTTTATTTAATTTGTGTATAACCATCTACTGTTTAGGAATGACTCTATGATGAAATGCTGACTTCCTGAAAATCTAGAATTCAAAAGAAAAAAAAATGCCTGAAAACCAACAAACTACAAACTCTTTTTTCTTTTCTTTTTTTTTCAAAGGGTACTATTTCCTCCTGCATCCCACAATGTGCAGGTCAGGTTCCCCCACCCCACCTGCTGAACTTATACTTACCAAATCCATGGTCACTCCAATTTAAGAAGGGTGAAATCTCCCTAAAAAGTGAATCATTGTTAGTGAACAATTGGAAATTGTGCCAGCAATGTTTACATACAGAGAATGTGGTTCGGCATTATGCTGGTCATCTTTTTTCCCCCTATGGGCTACTGCTGTTTGAGTAATTTCATCTTGTGCATGTGTAGCAAAGTCCTTCAGGTATATGTCCAAGAGAACTGGAGTATGTGACACCCCTGCACTGGCCTAATAATCAAGAAGCTTCAATCCTCAATCACTAGCACTAGTGAGGGAAGTACACATTGGGAGGATGACAAGTGCACACACAGTAAAGTACAATTTCCCTTAAGAAAACACAGAGATCGCAGTCAGTCTGGGGTCTTGGTTTCTCCCTCTTTCTCCAGAACCCCAGTAAGACTTCCCACTGGCACAGCTATAGGTTAAGATCTCAGCTGAGGGGTCAATCCAAGACCTCAAGCACCCTTTCTGTCCAACCAGTGCTTTGTATCCCTGCCCAAGTAGCTGACACACACACACACACACACACACACACACACACACACACACACACACACACACACACACACACACACACAGACACACTTTGAGATTTGATTTATATACAAACACACACACACACACACACACACACACACACACACACACACACACACACACACACACACACACACATTTGATTTATATACACACACACACACACACACACACACACACACACACACACTTTGAAATTTGATTTATATACAAACACACACACACACACACACACTCACATCTGGGGAAGGCTGGCACAGGTTTACTAGCTATACCCCCTTCTGCCTAGACTATAAGGTAGTTATCAATGCCACCAACCCCTACTTATCAGCTACTATAAAGGCCTTTGCAAAGGGTGACCAATCCTACTGTGTAATGTTACTATTATCCAAATGGTTAGTGTGACCAAGACTAAGGCTATTTAGGAGTGGCTGTAAAGTGTCACCAAATACATATGCAAGTACTCTAAGAGCTTACATATGTCTCACAAATATCAGCCACAAAGATAGGTTTGAATCTATTTAATGTGTGTGTCTTTCGGCTTATCCCGGTTAGGGGTCACCACAGCAGAACTCTGGTCCGCTAATGTTTGGTAGTGGATTTTTACGTGCCGAGTTACCAGCCCTGATGCACAACCTTCAACAAAGGCAAGCCCATTCATGCATGCCTCCACACAGAAGACGCTCAAGCTGAGAATCGAATGGGACAACGTCTTGCTGTGAGGCGACAATGCTACCGCAGCACCACTATCACGAGGTTTAAATATATTTAATAATAAATAATAAAAGAACAAGACAATACTCAATCAACACAGTTATTTTAGAGTTCAGAATCACAGGAAATGTTTAAAAACAACATTGCAGGATAGTCTCAAATAAATACAGAAAACATCTAAGCTATTCTTTAATATATTCCTATCTATATCTAAGAGAGATTACTGTACCCTGGTTACTTACTATTAACGAGGCAAGTGCTGATGAGAGGATGTTTCCAGGTCCAAGACAAGATACAAAATGCACACTCTGTCTCTGAGAGAGTTCTTAAATTAATATCACATATTACTGCTGAGTTAGTCTGGATGGCATCACTCTTTGTCACCTGCCTTCAGTTCCCAGGCTAACAGAAACTTAACAAAATTTGACATTTCTGTGTGAAAAATACATATCTCTCATATGTTTGCTCAGAACTGGAAGTTGTAAAGCAATTAAACACTTTTACATTTGAAACCTAGTAATTATTTATGTTTCAAGACAATAGGAAAACCTTTAGCTCTAGACATTGTGTCTACTTACTGAGAGATAGCACAATCATAAAACACTTTACTTTTCAACTTATTTTCTTGCAGTTTTGCAAGTTAACTCTGTATGTTCCAGCTTCAACTATTAAAGCACACATTTGCATAGATGTATAGTTTATATACATTTCTGTTCTTTTCCATGAGGGCACACTGTGGTTACATTCTTGAAGCTCAGTACATAACATAAAGTTCAACACACACTTCTACACCAGTAGTTTAATATACACATAATGTATAGTTCTCTTACATTTGTAAGACAAGCATATGAATCGTATTAATATTCACAAATGACACACGACTATCCACAAAATTCCAGATAACAAGGCTGGCAGTGTCACAGAGTATACAACTGTACAAAGTGTACAACATGAAGCTAATAAATATGTCATTATTTGGTCATTATCATATAATGCTATAAACAAGCAATAACAACTGGCAGAGTAGGTGTAAATGGAGACATAATGCCTCCCCAGTGGTGTGGCCTCTACACAATTTGAAAGGCAGTATTCCTCTATTAGCACCCACCCTGAAGGGAATTATTGCACTTCAAAAATGACATATCTGTTAAATTGTTTCATATTTACTTTTTTTTGTTATTTTCCCCATTTTATTAATATTTTAGATGTAAAGTATTTTCTTGTCTGAGGTTTTAAAGTTGTTGTACATGTAATTATTGTTAAGATAGTATTTTACATCCAAAATGCAAGTTACATAAGAATTAAATGTTAACACAAGTGCAAGGGAACACAAACACAAAGAAAATAATTCAGATACACATGCAGTGGCAAAGACAGATGCACACACATATACACACACACACACACACACACACACACACACACACACACACACATGCAGACACTGGTCTGAATACATTTCAACTTTCATTGCAACCAAATGTCACTGCACCAAACTGCCCTTGATTTTGCAGAACATCTCTGATCTGCCTCCTTGATTTTCTGGTAAATCATTGAAGATTACAGTAAAATAAATAAAATCAGACGCCATGGTTTACCATTTCTCATTGTTCAGATAATGTGCATTGATGAAAGGTTTGTCTGGATCTGAATTTTTGCTGAAAGAAGTTGAGAGGTATGTGCTTTTCACTTTATCAGTCTCAGTTGCTGTCTGTGTGTGTCTCTCTCACACAAACATACACATGGACACATACAGAACTGATTTTTTTTTTTTGTGGGTTGCTGTTTAAACCATCCTTAGGTTAGGAAAAGCTGTATTAAAAAAAAAGTTATATTAACTGCTGTTGTACTAAGTTTTTATATATTTTTTATTTTTAATTTTTTTCCTTTTTTGTATCATTTTAAACTGGCTAAAAGTAAAGCTATTTTTATTGCCCATAAGAAATTGAAGAATTTGATATTTTAAAAGCAGAAACCATAATCAACATCAGAATTTTTTCAAACTGGTTTTAAAATGCCAGACTGAGTAAAGGAAGACATCAAGAGAAAAAATTGTAATCCAGATATTTTTTTCATTGCAGCATACAGCATGACTGAAAATATGAAGAAATAGTTTAAGGAAAGCTTTGTCATTAATATATATATATATATATATATATATATATATATATATATATATATATATATATATATATAATATGGAGAAATTGGCTCAGATAAAGCAATGTATGAATCAATGCTATATAAATAATAATTTCATGTTTTGTATGTGAAATAAAAATTTGAACTGCATAAAGTTAATACCCTGAAAGACAAGATTAGACATTGTCCACCCTTATTTATGCTCAAGATAATGATAAAATCATATGCCATGCATTATTTGATTATCAAATTTTCAGGGAGATAAAGCCAATTTTTTTCATCAAAATACTTAGTCATGGCTAGACACATAATCTTAAAGGTGAGTTTGGCACAATTTTATTTAACACCTCTGATCAATTCACATGCCTGCACTGATATTATACATATGAGTTTTATTTAGTTCAATAAAATGATACAGAACATTTGAAAATCTGAAAATCTATACTGTAGAAGCATGTATAACAGAAGCTATGAAATAATTATGTAGGAGTACAAATGTGTGCCATTTATTTATATGTGGATATTAAGTTTATTATAGTAGCAATTCTTGATATGTTCTCAGGAAATAAATCATGACTATTCTGATCACAGGACTTTATAAACTGAATGGCCCATTTCTGTGTATTCCACAGATGGGTAGATGGGTAGCTTCTTTCTCTGTACATCAGCAACCACAAGCCCTGCAGGATGCTTGACACACACACACACACACACACACACACACACACACACACACACACACACACACACACACACACACACACACACATATGCATCCATATATGTAGACTTACACTTCATTGTGACAGTGTGTATGTAATCAAAACTACCATTACTGTCTACACTTGCACAATTTGTATAGCCTTACTGGTAAGTCTACACAAACAATTCCATGAGGTTTCATTCTGCTCAGTTTGATTCAGTCATTGGTAGGTGATGGCATAGCTGTCTGTGTGCATGTATTGCATATGTACATTGTACCCTACAAACCACACCCTTGAATGCTTTCTGCTTTGACTTAGCACAGGGAACTCCTCACTGTGCCCTTTTCATCTGTGTTGTCATCTTGGTAAAATACCCAAGGAGCCCATGACAAGCACTAAGTAGAGAAAGAGCATCCAGATTGACCTTAAACATGGTAGAAATGTACTCAAAGCACCCACACTGCAATTGAAATGAACAGTGCACCAGCTGCATATCTACATTCATTCTTCTACATCCTGATTTGATTCTTGGTGGTTTAGCAGTAACACTTTCTTACATAATAATGCACATGCACATATGTGCGTTTACAGACACCTGCACACATCACTGTATGTGTGTGTGTGTGTGTGTGTGTGTGTGTGTGTGTGTGTGTGTGTGTGTGTGTGTGTGTGTGTGAGAGAGAGAGACCAGTTGTGTTTTATCCCATGATGATAACATGTTCTCCTTAAAACCAATTATAGACAAAAAAGAAAGTAAAAAGAAGCCATGGCCACACATTGAGAAGAATATAAAGCAGAGTTTGTGGATGTTAGTATTATATTCTGAGTTAACTATATTTTATTTGAAAGATACAAAACATTAATGTGTCATCTGATGATGTATTAGTGACAGTAGAAATCAAATCTCTGTATTCATCAATACTAATGGACAGAGGTTTAGAGGTGGTTTCTAATTAGCTTATGCAAAGACCAATTTTCGTCCTTTAAAAGTTAGACTTTTAATTAAATGCTTGATATTGTTTTGTCTTATAATTGTGCTGTATTTCTACACAGGCATTTTAAAGCAGATTACAGGTGTAGCTATGGGTGAAGAATGATGGCTCCCAGTTATGAGCACTTATAATGCAGCTTAGGAAGATGTGCACATTTATCATTCACCTTCTATGAGCCAGATAATAGAGGATTATGATTGGTTTGCTGATCACATCCTGTATATTGTCTGAGACATGGATGCCAAGAAATTCACCTTGAGAGCAAAGCTCCTAATTCATTGCAGTGCATGGAGCTTTATTTGCTCCATGTATTACGAGTTACAGATGAACAAAAAATGCTAAGTGTTTTGCTGGCTTTCATAGCCATAAAGCACCTAAGCCACCACTGTCAGAAAGGCAGTGTAACACAGTCCATTGATGTTTGCACTCACCTTCCAGTGCCTCTCAAATGTCCAGATTTTTACAGAATGTCTAAATTATTGCCTCATGTTTGGTCTGTTTCTCATAAAATCCTTGGTTTTCAGACAAACCACTGAGGGATGAAACCACTAAATAACACGTTTCAGTTTCAGGCGTCGCATCCTTCAGAAAATACAGGCAAACACACATCCAGTTATTCTAGCTGCTTTTTAAGTTTACAAGAAGAAGGGGCTCCTTATTACTACGTACAGTTGGCAGAAAAATCTGTTTTTATTCTGCCGCTGTCTTTTGCTGGTCAGATTTGATTGGCTAGCATGAGACCTGACCTTAACAAGTTAAGCAGGGGGTGTGTGACATTTATTAAAATTGTATCTCATGCTATAGTAGCACTTAACTGATTTGTCATTTTCAGAATATCGGTAAGAAATCACTGCACTCCATGAACTACAAATGTTTTAAGCACTTTGAGGATAGCTTTTGATATGGATTTCAAAGTGTTATGTTATATATATGACCAGGCAGAGAGTTGTGTGCAGTTTACATATATGCAACTTATAGAAACATCTCAGTTATTTATTTATTTACTATAACATTTCATTGCCAAAAAGGGGTGAATAACCTGTTAGAAGTCCATTCATCCATCTTCAACCCCTTTTCCCATTTTGCACATGGGGTCGGGGTGTTACTTCAGCAGTGACAATCATCTTAAGCCAAGGTTTACACCACCAGGATGCTAGCCCTGCCACAGTAGTTCATTCATACCACTCCCTCACACACACACTCTCACTTATGGCCAGTTTAGTGTCCAGTCCACCTACTCATGTCTTTGGAATGTGGGAAAAAACTGGAGCACCCTTAGAAAACCCATGTGACTGCATGGAGGACATGCAGACTCCATATATAAGGCACCCCAGCTGAATATCAAACCATAGAACCTCTCGCTGTGAAGAAACAATGCTAACCACTGCACAACAGTGGCCACTCCCTGTCACAAGTAATAGTTACTTAAACTATAACCACATATAGATAAATAGTAGAAAAGGTAAATAGTGAGGGGATGAATGGCTAGGCTAAATTACCTGAAAGAATTACATGGAAATTTTGAAGGTGACTTAATTTTTAAAAGATACGTTTTATACAAAAGGTTATCATGTGTCTATAATGTCCTCATTAAAAGACTACAGGGCATAAGTAATATGTCCTATGCAGACCACCTCAAGACCCTATCCCTGTATTCTGTCTCCTACAGGCTTTTGAGGGGAGATCTATGCCTGGCATACAGGGCATTGTCAGACCCCACTCTGATGGACTTCCTGCATATCCACAAAACAAACAGTATCAGAATTACCCATTCTAAAGACTTAAACCTTGCCTGTGATATAAATGGGACCTTGTGGATAGATAGGTATGTATCCCAGAGACTACCCTATCTATGGAACAGGTTCCTCATCCATGTGAAGCAGAGTTCCTACCTAATCCAATTCAAGTGAAACTTGGAGAAGTGGATGGGAAACTGAACATTCGTCCCTGGTTTGGCACCTACAGTAGGTTTCTGATGCAAGCAGGTAATCTGTAAATGGTTTATCTCCCAGGCCCATGCTTACACTTATCAAAGGTATCAGAACTTAACAGAGATTTGGGATGCATGGCTAGGCTTAAAAAGGCCCTTGTGGTCATTCGCCTAGTAAACACCTATGAACCTATGAACTTATTAATAAAGAGGCTGAATTACTAAAAGGGTAGAACAGACACTTTCAAGTCTGTTAGCTCATTGTCAGACATTGAAGGCAGTGTTACATGGACAAAAGGTGATGTCTATAAACTCAAAAAACTCAAAGGATATGCAATTTATTAACAATGTTGCAAGATCTAACTAGAAAAATTCACATAGTTTTCCCTCCCTGGATGAAGTGTTTGGTGCATACCACAATATGTACATAAGGAAAAATAATTAAAAAAATTGTTAGAAAAACTTTTCAAACCAATTATTAACTGGGAATGATTATGTGCAATAACTACAGCCAATGAACATGTTTATATGGTTCTACTACAAGTGCTCAAATCCCAGGAGGCCAGAGATCAGTATCTTGAATCTCATACATCCTACCTCTCATGCCCAAGTTCTAATATGGATTCATGAATGCAGCCTCTATACTTAACTCTTTTACACTCAAAAGTTTGGATAAAGTGTGGCAGCCATGGAGAGAGAGCAGAAGGGGTAGAAGTGTAGATTACAGCAGCAATCAGGAAGGGGGTTAAGTTTATGGATTGGTTTTAGGTTTAGGGAAAATGAAGAGAGTTTTAAGGTTTGCGTGCAGGAAGGGAATTTTAGCATTTGGAAGCAGCAAGGGGGTTTTAGAGTTAGGGAGCAATTAGGGAATGTAAATTTATGAGATGGGGGTTGGAGTTCTAGATTAAGAGAGTGATCAGGTACTTTAGGATTAGGGAGGGGTTAGGGAGTTTAATGGTAAGAGAGCTTGGAACTGGCTAGAAACTGGGTGGGAGTTTTAAGGCCAGAGTTAGGGTTTGGGTTGAGATATGCAGTTTTATATGGTCAGCTCGTGGGAGGGATAACTAGTTATCAGAAAGCTGGAGGTTAGTACACTTGTTTCTGCGAGAAAGTGTGTTGAGATTTTCTGGCACAAGGGCACTTGTAGACAATGTTTGTACACGAGTAGATACACTGATTGTGAAAGGCAGACATTATGCTGTAACTGTTCTGTTTTCTTGTACTGTTAATAATGTGATTTATGTTGCGTTATATAACAAATATGCTGCATGTCATATTGGACACACAGCTCATAGGCTACAACAGAAGGTTTATGAGCAGATGTGTGCAGTGAGTGTGCAGACATAAATTAGAATGTAATGATACTATATTAACATTTGTAGCCCTTGGAAACTAGGATATTTCTATGGGACAGCCACTTCTGAAGAATTCTTAGATTGGATAGAATATTGCTGCCAGTTTAAATTAGATAGCTGCCTTTCCTTTCGTATAAATGTAAACAAAATGGAAATTTTTCATTTTTTTTTCCAAAAGATGGGCAGTGCTTCACTGAAGCAAGACATACTTTTCATTAAGATTAAGAGCTTCATTTTATATATCCTGTAGATGTATGTTGTCTAAACTTGTTACTGGTGCTGGTCTGAAGTTATCAATAGACGCAAAAGTGCTTACAGTGTTATTTTCCGTTTTTATAGCATGAAGTTTGGTTTTAGTGGTGATTTTATTGTTTTGTTTCTTCCTTATTACTTGAGTCAAGATGGGAACCCGTATTATCTTGATTTTCTAAGAATATTCCGTGGAATATAATATAATTGTCAGCCACAGTGCTGCAACTAACATAAAACATTCAGTCTAGTGTGAGTGCAACTTGTAAGATACAGTCCAAATTCAAGTAATTTAAAAACCTATATATTCAGCACATATACTCAAATATCACTCAGTATGACAAGGACCACTCTCCTATGTGAAAATATAGCACAGATTATTATAAGTGCCACAAAATAACACAAACTACTCAGTATAAGATAACTTATAGATAGCAAAGCATAATTAAAGCACTATGGAATTTACTAGATCATCATATTAGGTGGCCATACTTCAATCAAGCTAGCAGATTCAGAATATCATAACATTAGTTCAAAAGTGAGCATTGGACAATTTCATCTCAACAGAAGCCCCTTTCATGCATGCTACAGCAGCATTGCACCAGTGAACATAAAGCTAATAATCTAAAGTAAATAATGTGGGAAGTAATAGCCAGGGAATTGTTATAGCTAGGCTTGTATAGGCCCTAGGGCTGATAGCCTAGTACCAACCTATGAACCTAATACAATTATACCAGAAGAATTATTATGAAATGTGGAGATGTATTATTCAAGGACATTAAATCTGACAAAATATAGTATTTGAATAAAAGACAAATTTTTGTTGCTCCCACAGCAGCTGTGTCTCAGATATCAGATGAAATAAAGGGAAGTCAGGTGTGGGACACCCTACACCAGTACTCCATAACCCTGCATAAGCTAATAGCAACAATACATGACAACAGCATCTATGCTTTTGAATGGGGTGGTCACGCTACAAAAGCATATGCCTACTATTACCTAGTAGAGTGCTTCAACCTGCTGGACAGAGCATAGCCCTTCAAAGCTGTAATGGTCCTGATTCAAAGGTCACATTCAGAGGTTCATGTCCAATCCAGCAATAGTTTTACACAGCAACCCAGTCATACTGAGGGCAAAGTCATGCACAGAATAGGAAATGCTCAAACACAAGTAGTCAATTGAAACTATTTGTTTAACTTACAAAAGCTAGTGATGCCTCCAGGCATTTTTCTAGTTACATCCTAACCAAAGAGTAAAAAAGAATCACACAGACAAACCAATTAGCAAATTCTAGTAGAAAAACCTAGACAAGCTAGAGTTTTTACTGTGGGAAACGTTAAACCTCCTGTAATCGAAGCCCATAGGATATATGCAAGGACATCAAGTGTTTCAGCTATATGGCTTCTGAATGTCCATGAGTTTTTACTTTTTTTAAGTCTTTGTGGATGCATTCATGTCAATAAATATGTTAATCATATGTATCACTGCTGCAGTAGCTTTAACTATATAACTTATATCCTGCCACGGCTATAACAGCTATCCAAATTCCAAAGATTCAGAGCACCTTGCACGTGTCAATCATCAGTCAGACTGAGCTGACTAAAAAGATAATTTTTGGTACTAAGCCCTTTAGTGCTTTCCTGCCACCATAGTGTATGCTCCTCTGAGACTTTTGTATTGACGGTTGCCTTGTGCTGTTCCTTTGCAGGGCAGATGAGTTGCCTTTGGACAAAACGCTTCCATATTACAAACAGTTTTGTTTGATAAAACTTTCCTATTCAGGAATGTAAAGCTAGGAGTTTGTGTTTTAATGGACAGTCACAAGACTGTATTGTACTTTTAAATGAGAATGGTCTTTTTTAACGTCAGTTTGTTTAAAATGTTCAAAACCCTTTTTTTTTTGCAGAGAAATTGGATTTATTTTACTTTTGGGTCTGACAAATTGTTTTGAAGTGATTTTTACAGTATTTCTCTGTGAAAAAGTGACTTCTGAAGACTTTAAATTTTTATCTGCTTTTGTTGCTTGCTTTCTTTACTGTCTCTATAGGTATGTGACTCTGTTGTGGCCATTAGTTGTACTTCTGACTACTCATATTTTACCCTGGATCCCTTAGGTGTAGCACTAGGACCAGGGGTTAGCCACATCCTCTGCTGCTGTTGAGAGCACCTCAGTGTAAAAGGAAGAACCACTCTTGTTGGTCCTATGAGAGGGAGAATGTTCTGGCCATCCCTGGGGAAGCTGCTGTTGCCATTAATAACACTACTGGCTCAATTTGTCTTGTCAAAAAGAAACAGAAAACTAAACATTTACTAACTCCTCCCCATATTTCCTTGGTCAGAATAATTTACTGGGTCTGGTAAGGGGTTTAATTCAGGCTATTGATCCTTCTTATAAAGTATTCTCTGAAAAAATGAATAACTCTTTTCCTGAAGAAAATCAATATTTTCAATATGTATGGGAAGATGAATTGACAAGTACATTGTTTTCTCCTCAGGTTTCTGATCAGACTCAGGGGAGCTCAGTTTCTGATTCTCCCTGTGACTGTAATTTTCCAGATAGTCAGCCAGCTGCTCTTCTGAAAAGCAGATCCAGCAGCTACAGCTTTAGTTACTCCTACTGCTGCAAAACAATATTCCAATCCTACTCTGTCTGATAACTAGTTGATACTTCCTCCACGGATCTGGCTACTGGTTTTGTTTTATGGAGGTTTGCCTGGCTGTGTTCTCAGAATCTCCCAGATGTGTTCTCAAAAAGCAGATTTTTAGGCAAGCTGATACAGGAAATCTCTAAAACTTTTCTGCCCTCCCTTTCCAAATTTTTTTATGATAATCTCTAACCTTGCATCCAGTTTTAGCAATAAACAAAATGCAGATAAACAGACAATTAAGAAGAAATAGCAAGGTAGTTCCAAAAATAAATCTGGAATCTCTAGAAAATGAGGGTTAGTCCAACAAGGAAGAACAGGATTCAGTCTTCATCCTATAGCTGCTTTAGTTTCCCTAGCCCTCTGTTCATTGTGCATGCACAGCAATTCACACAGATTTCTTAAATGTGTGGTTCAATCCCCACCTGGGATTAAACTGCAAAAGCCCAAAAGTCTATTCTGTCCACTGAAGCTATCTTTTAACTAAATAAAACTTACAGGAAGCAAGAACCTGACACCCAACAGCTTTTCTGTTGCAATAGTTTGCACAGGATTTTTAACTGTGTGTCTCCCCCCACCTGGGATTAAACTGCAAAAACTCAAAAGTCTATTGTGTCCACTGTAGTTGGCTATCTTTTAACTAAATAAAACCTATGGGAAGCAAGAACCTGACACCCTACAACTTTTCTGTTGCAATAGGTGAATTACCACTTAGTCTTTGTAAAATTCTAAGGCTTAGTGCTAAAAGATGTATGCACAATAAGGAAGGGTTTTCCCCCCTACCTATTATTCCAGCCAATTGCCATTAGATGGCACCATAATACCTTGCACTGGGTCTATATTAGAACATTGAAGTTTCACAACTTCAAATGTTCTAATATCGACCTCTATTCAGCGAACGCTGAAAATAGCAAAGCTGCAGAACACAGAATTTCTTCCTAGGGAAGGAATTCGGTTGGTCATTCCTGTGGCTTTGCTATGTTCGGCACTGTGGTGGAAAGTTACAGGTCAGGATTAGGTAAGTGGGCGACTGTGTGGACGTGAGGGTTAGGATGTGGGGTAGGTGAGTTAGGGTTAGGGTGCTGGTCAGGTAAGTGTGTGACTGTGTGGACGTGAGGGTTAGGGTGGGATAGGTGAGTTAGGGTTAGGGCGCGGATGAGTTGAGTCTGTGATAGTGACGGACCTTAGGGTTAGGTTTGGGTTAAGGTAAGTGGATAGCTAGTGGTGTGTGTACAGTTTAGTGTAAGGTTAGATGTAGGATTTTAGGTGTATGTGTGTGGATTGCTGTTTGTTTGGTGTGTTTGTGTTGTTTGAATGTGTGTCGGAACAGCAAATTTTTTCCCTGGGAAAAAAATTTGCGGTTCTGCATGTTTGATATTGTCAGCGTTCACTGAATAGGGGTTGATATTAGAACATTTGATGGTTTAAAAGGTTGAGGTTCTAATATAGACCCCCTTGAATTAACCTCTCACACATACACAGTCTTTCAGTACCAAGCACTCACTGTTTAAATTAGTAAATTTTTGCTTTTGCTTTCAGTCTCTTCTATACTAATCACAGCTCTCTCTAAAACTGCCCAACAACCCTGTTTGTGTGCTTACAGTGATGCTTATTTAGAGCATTTCAGATCTACTTAGATTAATATTTTGTTAGATACCGATATCTTAAGCTTATTACTCACCTTAAACTGATAGTTTTACAGCTCTTGTCCCTGAGGGTGAGGGACTCATAAGTTCCTGAGTAATCCTGTTCTTGCTGCTCTCTACTCCATTCACCATGTCTGCTACTCCCACCCCCACCCCACCCCCTGATTATCTTCATTAGTCAGTCCTGTCCTAGGGTGCCATCTTTAAACTCTCTCTAAACTACCTAACTCACATTCAGTCTCCATCCTGTAGCTGCTTTAGCTTCCCTACCCCACTATTTGTTGTGCATGCACATCAAGTAAGTAGATCAGTGGCACGTGTATACTAGAGCTGATATGCACATCAGTCTTCTTATTAATACTGTTAACTGCTGATTTATTTGATTATTACTGTTAATTGCTGATTTATTTGATGGTTCTGAGCTGAAACTGCTGTTTAGAAATCCTATATGTTATGAGAGCTAGCTAATGTATCAAATGTCAGACTGCTTGTTATTTCTATCTTGTATTATAAAGGTAGAACTTAATTTGTTGTATATCTGCCAGGCATCTTTTAGGTGTTTGCAAAGCATAGTCATGTTCTGGCTGTATCTGTAAGTATTCCTGCAGCATACTATTACTCTTAGAAGACTTAGAGACTGGATGTTACAATTGGTTTTATAGAAGGCTAAGTGACTGAAGTTCATTTTGCTGTTAGTTCATATTGATTAACATAGCTGTAGAATTATAGCCTTAGAACAGCCATACTTATTTTACTTTGTGCAATATATCATGTATGTATTCACTGCTGAATCATACAGCTGTTACCTGTTAACTTAGAGGCTGCATGTTAATGCTGTTAGTCTGTGGTTTTACAGAGCTGCTTAACAATGTATGCAATATTATCACTTTTTCTCTTTATCTGTATCCCTTGCATTCTCTCCACTTCACATTCCTGTAAGCTTTGCACTAATTCTGCCTTATTTAACTTTATTTTTCAGTTCACATGGGCTTCTTAACTGCATGGCTCCCCCCACACGGGATTAAACTGCAAAAACCCAAAACTCTATTCTGTCCACTGAAGCTGGCTATGTTTTAACTAAATAAAACCTACAGGAAGCAAGAAGCTGACACCCTACAGCTTTTCTGTTGCAATAGATGAATTACCACATAGTTTTTGTAAAATTCTAAAGCTTAGTGCAGGGGTCTGCAACCTGCGGCTCTGGAGCTGCATGCGGCTCTTCCACCATTCTGCAGTGGCTCCCTGTATTGAAAAATAATGGCCACTCTGCTGCACTACACACACACACACACACACACACACACACACACACACACACACACACACACAATTACCTCGCAACTGTACAGATTTTTTGCAGAATGTCCTGATTTTTGCCTCATATTTTGTTCTGTTTCTCAAAATTGTGGTTTTCTGGCAAATCACTGGCAAGTCACTGAGGGCTAAAGTCAGAAAATATAGACTGACATTTGAGTTTCAGACGTCATACCCTTCAAAAAATTCATACAAATGTAAAACCTGTTATTCTATCAATTTTCTAAGTTTGTAAGAGCAATATTTAAAAAAAGTGTCCCTATTTTTGGGCCTTTGTCCTCCCATTATTTATGGCTTTGTCCAGTTTTCTTCCAAGAGATTGAGAGGTATGAGTCTCACACACACACACACACACACACACACACACACACACACACACACACACACACACACACACACACACACACAGTCTTCCAGGCCCAAGCACTCACTGTTACAATTAGCAAATTTTTGCTTTTGCAATTGAGCGATCCCAATAAAAATCCCAACAAAGGAACAAAAATAGGAATGGATTTTAAATATTGCTCTTATAAACTTAGTTCTTTTTTATATAGTATAATAGCTATATATAAAACTTTATATGTTGTGTTATCTTCATTTTAGGGGTTAAATAGGTTTCGTGGCTCCAGATGAATTTTATTTGGTGGGAGAGGGGCCAAAAATGCCTCTTTTGATAGTGAAGATTGCAGACCCCTGGCTTAGTGCAAAAAGGTGTATGCACAACAAGGAAGGGTTCTCCCCCTCCCCATTATTCCAGCCAGTTGCCACTAGATGGTGCCATAATACATTGAATTAGCCACACACACACACACACACACACACACACACACACACACACACACACACACACACACACACACACACACACAGTCTTCCAGTCCCAAGCATTCACTGTTTAAATTAGCAAATTTTTGCTTTTGCTTTCAGCTTCCTCTATACCAATCAAAAACTTAACAATCATAAAAACATTTGCATAATCGCCCTGTATATTCCTCCAGGAAACAACATACCAATATTAGATAACATACTTGCCTGAACATCCAAAACACAGATAATGAAACCATCATCCTAGGTGATGTAAACATTGATTGGCTATACATTGCCCAAAGGAAACCCTCAAAAAACATAAACCTTTACAACTTCTCCCAACTAATTCAAGACACCACCAGACCCCACAAAAATAACAATTGGGGCTCTACAATAGACTGGATATTAGTGTTCAACCCTAGCAATATCACCACTGTGGGCATAGTACCTAATACTATTAGCGACCACAACCCAGCATATATCCTACAGAAATCTACCCCAACTCCAGGCCAAGACCAATACAGATCAAACAAAAATTTGACTAAGTTCTAACCATCCATATTTAATGAAACATTAGCTAAAGTAAATTGGGAACCCCTCAAATCCCTCCCACTTAATGAGGCTATTGAATTCATTAACTCAACATTCCTAGACATCCTAAATAGGCAAGCACCCACCCACCAAAAATTAATAAAATATAACCATGCAAGCTAGCTCTCAAAATCCACCAAAGAAGTAATGTCCACAAGGGGAAAAAAATTGGAAATCATGGCAAAAAAACAAAGACCCCTCAACTCTACTTCAATACAAGCAACTCCGTAACCAGGCAAAATACCTAATAATCAGAGATAAAAATGCCCACTACCTCCACCTACAAACCCAACATAAAGATAATCCTTAAAAATTCTGGTTCTCCATTAACCAAGTATTACACCCAGGCTCTCAAATCAACCCATGCCCTGTCCCAAATAAACCCCCACCAAACTTACCACCCTCTTCAATTCCTAATTCATTGACACCATAGCTAACCTAACCACCACCTTTCCTACAACTAGCACCACCACCACCACCACCACCACCAAGACAGCTGATGATCATATCATCCCAGAAAACTTACCCTCAAGTCCAACGCAGAGTTCTCCCCCTTACCCACCACCACAATAAAAAAAAACTTTTACTTAAGCTAAAACCCTGTACTCTGGCCCCTGACAATCTACCACCACAATTCCTGCAGCCAGCCACAAACTCTATAGTCTGCCCCAGCGGCATACTCATTAACAGATCAATTAAAGAATCCATAGTTCCAGACATCTGGAAAAAAAGCTTACATTCTCCTGTTACATAAAGGCAGCACCAACACAGACACCACAAACTTTTGGCCCATAGCAATTCTCTCACCCCTCTCTAAAATACTGAAAAAAATGCATATGTGCCCAAATCCTCAACCACCTGCTTGAAAACCAAATTCTATCACTCACTCAGCATGGTTTCAGACCAGGACACAACACCACCACTGCCCTTCTCTCCTTCCTTCATACAGTTAACCAGGCACAGGATGCTGACAAAATAGTTGCTTCTCTTTTCCTAGATCTCTTCAAAGCTTTTGATACCATTTCCCACATCATCCTCCTCTCTAAACTAGCCTTCTTCAACATTTCCCCACCTACCCTACAATGGTTCAAAAACTGTCTCTCCAATAGGCAGCAATCCACCAAATGGCAACAGTCTTACTCTCCCTTTCTCAGTACTTCCACAAGGGTACCCCAAGGCTCCATACTTGGCCATCTGTTATTTAGCATCTTTATTAACAACTTTCCCTCCACTCTTACACAATGCTCAGTAATCCAGTATGCTGATGACAATGCTATAATATGCACTGCTAATTCCAGCTCTGAACTCTAGAAAATCACCCAGAATGCCCTCCCCTCTACTGAATCCTTGATGCTTAACAATCATCGTGCCCTAAATCCCCCAAAAAACTAAATTAGTACTTTTTACTCCTAAGAAAACCACTCCCCTAGATAAAAAACTCTTCACTATACAAGCCCAAGACAATTCCACTATAGAAGTTATCCCACACACTAAACTGCTATGCATTATTATATATGAAAACCTTATCTCTGACCTACACATAAACAATAACATCAAAAAACACACCAAAAGCTTGGTGTGCTCTACAGGCACCAACACTTTCTTAGCTTCTCTACTAGACTAACCCTTGCAACCACCTTTTTATTGCCCTCTCTCGCCATATGGCACTCCTCTCCTCACTAATATCAAAAATTCTGCTAAATCCAAACTTGATATGTGTTCCAACAGGCTAGCCAAATTTGCCACCAAGACCAAATTCTTATCCCACCACTGTAACTCACTGAAACAATTAGGCTGGCTGGAACTCCCCACCATCTCTCATTCACCAAATTAACTACAGTGCACAGAATAATCTACAGACCCACAGACTGTCCTGCTCTCTCAACACTACGTGCCCAATACCAACTGAGCAGGTAACTAAGATCTGAAAATCATCTACTCCTTTATATATTACTGTAATCACTATGTGTAACACTGTATCTACTTTTGTACCAATTAATGTTTAATATTTTATGTATCTATGTTCTTGTTGGAGCTTTTTCCCCAGCCATCCACTGAAAATAGGCTCTTTATGTCCATTGGACTTTCCTAGTAAACAAATGTAATAAATAAATAAAAATGAATAAATAAAAAGTAAGAATGACTATTTAAATTACCTAGCCTTCCCTTCTGCCCTGGTATCATCTTTTCCCTACAAGAAAGTCTGAATATCTACATTTCTCTTCGGCAACAGATAGTTTCAGACAAATGAGTTCTGAAGATCATTCATCCAGATTACAGGTGGCAATGAGAGAAAATTCCTCCTTTCCAGGGTGTTATCCCTCATCCACCAGACCAGACTCTCTTTTCCTCCTTTCCTTCATCACAAGCTATCCCAGGTGGGAAAAGTTTTTTTTATTCAAGGATGTTTTGATGCCACATAAAGAAAATGTTTGGAGACCAGTTCTGGATCTTTCTTTTTTAAACCTGTTTGTGATAGTGCCCATGACTATTCACAGCCAGTTACCTCTTCCTTATTCAAGTTTCCTAGTAACACTAAATTTAAAAGATGCATATCATCACTTCCCTATTCTTCCAGAGTTCAGGCATTTCTTAAGATTTTGTGTGTCTGGGTAACATTATCAGTTCTCTTCCTTACCCTTTGGGAAATCCACTGTCCTAAGACCCCGGGATTCAGTAAACTCTATGCAGGAATAGTGCTATTCCTGCATGGAGTGAACCATGTCTGTTTACCCTTAGCTTTAACAGCACTGAAATCAAATAAAATTAGTAAACCAGTGTCCGCAGACACTGAAATAGATAGGGGAGCAAGAAATCAATGCAGGGTGTGTGTGACAGGTTCTGTCACATACCCCCTGCATTGTCAAAGTGCCATATGGCACTTTCAAAGTGTTTTCAGTGTCTGCGGACACTGAATGCAGGAAGTTCGGATAGGAAGTATCGCAGGGTGTGTGTGACAGGTACTGTCACACACACCCTGCATTGTCAAAATGCCATATGGCACACTGCAAGTGCTTTCAATGTCCGTGGACACTGAAAGCACCTATCCCAATAGAAAGCAATGCAGGGGGTGTGTGACAGGCACTGTCACACACCTCCTACATTGGAAGAGAGTCGTACAGCTTTAAACACAAAAAAGCCATATGGCCATACCCCTCAAATGTACAGGTTTTTGCAGAATGCCCAGATGCCTGCCTCACATACCTCTCAACCTCCTAGAGCAAGAAAGCTGTACAAAGCCGTAAATAATGGGGGGACAAAGGCCCAAAAATAGGGACACATTTTAAATATTGCTCTTACAAACTTGGAAAGTTGATAGAACAGGTTTTGCATTAGCATGGATTTCCTGAAGGGTATGAAGTCTGAAACTCAAATGTCTGTCATTATGTTCTGACTTAAACCTCAAGTGATTTGCTAGAAAACCACAGTCACACTTTGTAAGTTTGTAAGAGCAATATTTAAAATCTCCCTATAGGGGGTTGGAGGTTGGCGTAATGGTTAAGGTCCTTACCTTAGAAACACAAGGTGCAGGGTTTGATTCTGACACTGGGTAACTGACTAGGCTTAAAAATGGCTCATAAGGGCAGTTAGCCTAGTACTAACCTATGAACCTATGTGTCCCCTTACAATTTCCCTTACTGTGACTGAAAAGGAGTACAGATACATGTAAATAAAGTGGGTTTATTAAATTTATTTTTTTCCAGTCTAAGGTATCTTTAAGTGTAGCTGAGCAGATGTGCGTGTTATAGCCCTCTGCTCAGCATTGCTTAAACATCCCATAGGAGATAAATAAAAATATACAACTAAAATCCTAGTGATGATATAGTGCAGTGGTTACAGTCCCAACTTTGCATACAGGTGTTCATGGTGTGAGTACCAAAACAGGCACTTTACATGGGAAAGCAGTATTAAAAGTATTATTTTTATTTTAAATTATGTAGTAATTGATATTTATCAACCAGAGAAGTGTAGCTGGTCTAAAATGGAAGTGTGAGTATATATAACATGTGAAATCGACCATGTATACACAAGTGTCCCATACAGTATAGTCACACCCCATGGTAATGTAATGAAAGCACATAGCGGGACATCATGTAAATTAAGTCATATACACTTTCTAATATGTCAGTAATGATTAATTACATTATTATTCTGATATGTTCAAAAAATGAAAAGTGAGCAATGGTTAGCAGTGTTCAGCTATGCCTAGCTGGTTTAAGCATTGTTTAGACATAAATGCTAAGCAGCAGTCAGCTCAGCTAAGCAGATTTGTGCACTGTTAAGCAGTGGTCAGCAATTACCTCTTTAAGCACTGCTCAAATCGACTTAGTGGGTTTGCACACTGCTTAGCTGAACTCAGCCTTTTCAAAATGGTCCAATGATGGCAGTGAGTGTGAATATAGCCTTATTTAAATGGCACAGGTGGGAAAACAGCCAGAATCTGTTGTAGCTTGCTATGAGTAGGAGCTATGTCAGGTGTTGGTGAGGGCTCGTGCTTTCAGTTGCAGCGCTGGGAAATTTTGGAGTCCAGATTCATGGCTGGGATCCTTGTAGCAAACCATGATGACAGACTGCTGCAGGGCTAGTTCCAGGGCTCACAATATAAAGCGGAGGCCTGGGACCATCTGGCATGTGAGCTCACCAGTGCCACTGGCATCCCTTGAACTGGTGAACAGGTACAGCATCACTATGTCGACCTAAAGCAGAGGAAGGGGTCACTCTTGGCCCAGTGGATCCAAGATGCTTGGGACAACCATGTTCCAGCAGTTTGTAAGTATCCCAGATATAGCTGTAACAAATTGTAGCCTGAGTATGTGATAGACAGCTATACATAATGTTTGTTTTCTCCCCCTACAGCTGCAGTGGAGAGGGCTACCATGGAGGCAGACTGACAAGGCTGCACCAACAGGCTAGTGAGTACATATCTACCTTGCAGTATATAGTGAAAACAATAAGAAGGAATTTACTGTGTTCTGTGTCTGACGATTAAAGAAAAGTTTGCCAGACTAATAATCATCTACAGCATATGCAGTAGAAGAGCACTGTGTCATATAAGTACAATAAAAACCTAAACCACCAACTGTTGTGTTTATCCTGGAATGTTTTTGTAGAAATATAATGTGTACAGGTTCTGCACAGAAAATATGGCTTTGACAGCATGAATTAACAAAGATTGTTCTGAGAATCAGCTAGTATGCAAAACAGTAGATTGTGGAGCTATAAATCAAGATACACATGAAATATGACATATGTTATGCACTAATATCCGAACCCTGAATACTAATGTCAAATGTATTATAGTCTGTCCCCTGTTGCTTTGCCTTGTGTTATCCTTTGCTTTTCAGATCGTATAATTTCAAAGGATTACTACACAGTACACTATCTGTCATACATGAATCTCAGGATTACAAGGTCAGACTGTCTAACCCACAGAGTATTAGGCAGAAAACAGTCAAACAAGAGGCAGCAGTTCCCCAGTAGCTCAGAATGATGAGAAACAGCCTTGTAATTCATTTTAGCACACCCAGACATGGTTCAAATCTATGGAGTGGTACTGAGATATGTGCATATATACACTCAAGAAATCTTGAATATTTGTAGAAACAGTCAGATAGTGGTAACAGATATTTTCTCCACAGGACTTACAGGTAATGAAATGTTTGCAGTAGCTGTTTGAAGGGTATAACAATACACCATGTACAACTGTCCCACTGTCCAATCCCATGCCTGCAAATGATAGCTGGATAGGTACATACACCATGCCCTCTTCCCAAAACATGTCTCTCAAGTCTCATGCTGTCATGGCTAGTGGTCACTGCTGCCAATCACCTTGGACACAGATAGGAATCCAGGTGAACTATGCTAGTAGCAGACTCATGCAACATCATTGCAGGGTACCCCTTTTTTGTCAAGTATGTAACCCTGACATGTACAAGCCCCCTTTCAGTAAAGTAGCCACAGTTCATCCAGTCTGCCCCATACCATTACAAGTTGACAGTCTAACAGGTATGTATGTGCCACAGAAGCTGTGGGCCATAGATAGATGTAAAGTGAGGCAGACCTGTAGAGTATTGAGCAGTAGTGTTGTGAAAAATATAAGCTGATACAGTTGTTAATGGACATTTTTCTCTCCCCCACCCGTCATCTCCATCAATAATTATTATTCATATACTACAGGTATGTTGTTCTCAAAACCTATTGTTGGGACATGTGTTCTATTATTGTTCATATATTTCATTGATTGCATATTAACATACCTTGTTCAAATACCATTATTGGTGGCCTGTTGCAGTCAATGTAACTTGCATGCTGTTAAAATGCTTACTGTTGTTCCATTTATGCATGTGTTCTGTTTGCCATCCAGCTGTTTCAAATCTGTTGGTTTGCATTAATTGCAACACCCACACATGCTGTTATAACTAATTTTGAAATGTGTTATTCATGATTAACCAATGTATCTGGGAAAACCACAACACCACAGCACGTTTGGGAAAGTAGATCCTGGCAGATCCGCCTGTCCTGCCCCATATGGCCATGGTACTGGGCCCCAGCATGTCTGGGACCATCCTCTTCTGCTGGTTCTGCACCCCCTTCATGTGGAACCACCTCAGGGGATGGGGCCCACCCCCCTGGGTGTGGGTGTGGAAAGATGCCCATCACCCACAGAATGTTCTGAGGTATGCTGTGCAGCATCATCTGCTCTGAGTTGGGTGGGCAGATGTGCCAGATGGAGGGCTGCCAGGCTCACGTTAAGGGGCAGGCCACCCCACTTGCCCAGCTCCCAGCACAGCCACCTTTGGGGCCATGAATGTGCAGTGGTGACTGCCCATGGGTGAGGACCTCAGTCCCACTGCATTCATTTGGGGGCTCATGGGCCTCTGATTCCTAATCACCCTCCCCGTCCAAGGTGTTTACACCCTTCCTGTGTCATATACCACCCCTGTTTGCTGTCTTGAGTGTCTTATCTGTCTGAAAATGCTACCTATCCTACCCAACCTACCTCCTCAAATATACCTACAGCCCTTACCCAACATCTCACTGTCACCTAAAAAAAAAAGAAACGGCATCTGTCCCACAAAAAATCATTGCCCCATACACAGCTCTGCATTTCCCCCCCATGTACAGTGAAATTAATCAATCTACCCACAAATTATTCTACAAATGTCTGTCACCAACACCCCTCCCTGTGGGGTGTGGGGCTGTAAATTCCAAATTTTACACATTATTCACAGCTGTTGCTGCAAAAGAAATGTAGAGCTATGGTCTTTTCCTGCAGCCATCCTGCATATCCCTAGCTTGCTTTCCTAATATTTTACCCCCTCCTTGTCCCCATTTCACCACATTCCTATCACCCTTTTTTCTTTTCTTTAATTAAAATTACTGTGAGTGTAAGTGGGACTAAGAGGTGCTAAGTGAAGCTAAGTGGACTTAAGCTTCTGTTAGCATCACTTAGCTTCACGCAAAACTGCAAAAACCCACTTACAACTGCTTAAAAGTGCCTTAATCACTCTGTCTCCATCAGCCCTTGTTCTACCCAGTAACAAAAAAATCAGCCCTGCCAAGTCTCAAATCTGGGACACTCTGCACTAAAAGAAAAATCATAGTAATGTACCACTACACCATCTGAGCTGTAAGAATTTACAATGCTTTTACAAACATATCATGCATTATGGTCACTTAACATGAATGAAAAAAAGTCATCAGTACCAAGTCTTGGTCCCAGGACCTTGTGCACTACAATCACAGCAACATACCTCTACACCACCTGAGCTGTAGAAATTTATAATGTTTTTACAAACATACCATGCACTACAGTCATTTAACATAAGGGAAGAATATATATATATCCATAATACTCTGATATACATATATATGTATATATAAATACACATATCTATTTATCTGTGTATATATATATATATATATATATATATATATATATATATATATATATATATATATATATATATATATATATATATATATATATATATGTATATATATATATATATATATATATATATATATATATATATATATATATATAAAAAACCAACCTCTTGCTGCAAGACATCTGCAAAAAGCCTGACAAAGTTGGGGGATAAAGGGCAAACAATCGTGACATCTTTGAAATATGGCTGTTATACACGTAGAAGTCTGCTATAACAGCATGGTTTGATTTAACATATAATTGCTGATAGATTCCATGTCTGAAACACAAATGATTGTCATTATTTACTGATGTCTATGCTCACATCATCCCAGTGATTTGTCAGAAACCCACAACTGTTGTGGGGAACAGACCAAACATATGAGCTACATATCTGGACAGTGTCTAGACATCTGGACAATGGAGAGGTATGAGTGCAGTCATGTAACAGAAGAGAAAATTTCACCCAGCACCTTCTGAACAACAGTAAGACCAACACTATACTACTCCAAATCAGCTCTGAGGAATTACCTATGTATTTCCAAATATATCATGCACTACAGGGATGGAACTGTAGGGAAAAACAGATATTGGTGGGAAATTGCCCACCCACAACCATTTACACCACAGTCACAGCAACATACCAGTACCCCAAATGAACTCTAGAGTAGAACGACTGTTTGAACAAATATATCCTGATTGCCAGTCACACACTACACCAACATATACTGGCCCAACTCACATTCTACTGGGAATTCTGAGGTGTTACAGGACATTTCCCAGTCTGCTCCTACAAACATATACATCTGATAGACCACCAGCAACTGTAGCAGCATGCACAGTCAGATAGAAAAGGATCTATGACACTCATATCTACTACTCTCCCTACTCAGCCCAGCAAATAATTACACATTACACTGCTACAAAATCTTGGCAGTCTGTTAACAATGGCCTTACATACATATCTCTGAACTGTACAGATTCCCACAGAATGTCCAGGGTGTGGAACCATATTTATGGCCACTGCCACATACCACTTTCAGGAGTCTGCTGAGTCACTGGGATGATATCAGGAGTACAGTCACTAAATAATGATATACCATAACTCTGAAGCACTTACAGCAAGACATCTGGACAAAGCGTGACATACTTGAGGGACAGGGGGCTGAAAAGAGGGACATATCTCACATAATGGTGTTACAAACTGAAACAGTTGCTGGTATTACAGGGTTTGTTGTAACATAACATCCCTGAAGGATATGATGTCTGAAACACTAATGGATGTCAGCATTTACTGACTACAATCCTCACATTATCCTACTGATTTCTCAAAAACAGAAATTATCTGAGGAACACACCAAACACAACAGGTAAACCTCTGGGCAGTCTGTAGACATCTGGACAGTTGAGAGGTATGTCAGAGACATATAACTATCAGACATCACGTCACATAGAAAATGCATGTACAGACAAATCCTATTAATCTTACAATCCACTATGTTTATAACAGCAATACTTACTTACAATCTGTACATAATTCTGGAGCTTTGTCCCTCATGATGTTGGGCTGTCTTTACATGTCTTGTCCTGAGAGGTATTTCCACCTACCATCTGTGAAGCTGTAGCCCCCACACCTCCATTATGTCTTCCAGACAAGCAAGGAAAAGGGCCAAGGCCCACAGGAAGGAGTTAATTATAGCACTGTGTTGCAATGGCATTGGGTAATGGAAAGACAACACAGCTGCTCTGGATGCAAATAGCAAGTGGGAGACACCAACTGGTGCACAGACCATCACCTGCTCATGAGCATTACCTACAAAAGGCAAGCTTCTGCTTATGCAACACAAGTCTGCACCCATCTATACAAAGACAGACTGTGGCTACACAAACCTAACCATTTACATTATTCTGAGGAAACTCTTAAGCACTAGAACTGGTATGTCAATCATGTAAGCTTGTAATGGAATGCAGAAGGGGGGATGATATAATGTCAAAGAGGAAGTTAAACACTAGGTTGCAACAAGACCTGCTGGACTCATATGCTGCTGTCCAGCACCTATGGCCATTCCTGCTTGCCCTGTCTGCAGTGACATAGATCACATCTGTGGCCCCTGAGTCACCACAGCAAAGGTCAGCTCATGTATGACTACTACTGGATTGTCTGTTGTCCAATACTGAGTGTGACACTGCTAGGCCAGCTACCTGGGATGTTGTAAATATTCATATGTCACCTGTGAATGCTACTATGATACATATGATTGTCTTACAAATGTAAGAGACTTATATAGGGTATGTGCATAGTACACAACAGGCACAGAAGTGTGTGTTGAACTGCATGTTATATACTGAGCCCATACCTGACAACTGTCCAGAGTTTTGCTGACTGATCACATGCCTGCCTTATTTTTGTAGTCAGTGCCTCATACAGTTGTGTATTGTTTGGCACATCACTGACAACCTATTAAAGGCTGAAGTCGTAACATAATAGCATACATTTGATTTTCAGATGTCATATCCTGTGGAGTAGACCTGTGAATATGACACCATCTTTACTTGCAACTAAGTCTGTTTCAGCTAGATTCATAAAGTGAGACTATTTTCTGGCTTTTGCCCAGCAGTGACGTGTGCCTTTGTGCAGATGTCTTGCTCTAACAAGAGCTAGGTGTCTTAGCATGAAACCCATGTCAATGCAAGCATACCTTGTTCTGTAGGATGCTAGCATTTGTGCAATCACTGACACCTGCTTTACAGCTGTGGAGAGTACACTAACCTTGCCAGGTTACTCATCCCATCATATGTTTAGACTCCAAATGGAGGGCTGCAAAGCCACAGGAGGTGGAGTGTTAAACATTATCATACACACCTCCAGGCTGGCCAAACAGTATGATGCACGGGAGACATCCTGAGTGCAGTTAACACTTGACAAAACTCCTACTCCAATCATAGCTAGCTACAGGCCTCCAACCATGACTATGGACACCCACCACACATATTGGGACTTCCTGGAATCTGTCAGGATTCAATTGTCTCCCCTGTTCCTGATTAACTTCAACTACCTTTCCATAGTGTGCATGACCTATGCCACCTGAACATGAATGCACAGAGACTCCTCGGCTTTGTCAATGGCAATGCAGTGGATTAGCCAGTCAACACTCCTATGACAGGTGGAAATATCTTGTACCTGGTCCTAACCAACATGAGTAGCCATTGTAGCCCCCCTACAGTGTCATACTCCTTGGTAAGATTTGACCACATAGCCATCACTGTTCAGGTCACCATCTCCCCTGCCCTCCCTTGTCAGGGTCAAACAAAATTAACTTTATACAAATTACTATATATCTCCTCAAAGCAGGTAGAAGTAGCTTTACAGCCAATGTACCATCAGCTGGAACTAGCAGTAGTGTCCAGGCCCACACCATATTACTATGTGAGCACCTACATAGCTGTCTGGAGTAAGCAATACATGACAGGACAACATCTCCCTCAAGGTAGGGTAAACATCCGTGGTGGACCTCAGCAATACACAAATACCATAATAGGTGGAAATAATTGCTGGACAGGGCCAAGAAGGAACAGGTGCCTTATTGGAAGCAATGTCATCTTGGTCCGCACAAGCAAATAATGTCACAGGTGAATTACCCTAAGGCTATCTTTGAATGCAAATTGGACACATCCACCAAGGCCAATCACTAGGCCTTCCACACATATGTCTGCAATCCCAGAGACAACACACAAATCTGCTCTGTAGTGGTGGTCAGTAACACCACATACACATACAGCATATATATATATATATATATATATATATATATATATATATATATATATATATATATATATATATAGGCGACCTGCTGCAGACAGGGGATGTGTAAACATCACCCCCCCCTTTCCCCCCATTGGTACACATGTGCATGCTCAGCACCTGCCCCCCTTCCCTCATCATTAGGAAGCAGGCCCATAATGCCCTATCAAAGGCAACCAACAGAAGTCTCCATAGGCCTAATACCATCCCTGACTGCATCCTACATGAACTCAGGCATGAGCTCTCAGATCCACCATGCACTGTAGTCAAACAAAGCCTGAGCACCAGTGTCATCCCATCTGCACAGAGGACAGCCACTATCATCGCTATACACAAAGATGGCGCAATCCACCAACCCAGCCAATCATATGCACGTCAGACTAACTAGCCTGCTCTGCATAGGCATGGAAGGCTATATCAAGGACATTATGAATGGGGACATCAGCAACCTCAAAATGCCTGAGCCCACACAGTGTGATATTGTCAAAGGAAGATCAGGCCTGTTAAACCTGGTTGACTTCTCTGAAGTGCTCAACAAACGCAAAGACGAGGGGAAGATGGTGAACAATGCCTACCTTCACCTAGCCCATTTCTCTCACAATAATCCCCAGGAGGCCAGGATACATACGCCTACACAGCTAGGTATCAACCTGTATGTTGCCAGTTGGGTAGCTAACTGGCTCAATGATAGTACCCACTCAGTCAAAGTAGTGGAACCCACCTCTAGTAGTAAAGTCTTCCAATGTTGTGTGCCCCAAGGATAGGTCTGGAGGCCTCTACTGTTAGAGGAATATGTATCTGAGGTACAGGACAAATGCAGTGGTATGTGGCTGACCTACGTATCTGAAGTACAGGACAAATGCAGTGGTCTGTGGCTGACCAATTTTACAGATGCTTGCAAGCTGGCCACTGTCTTACACTCCCCTACTGATGTGAGCATCCCCCAAGAGGCTCTCACCCAGTAAATGACTGGTGCAAGAAGCATTGCCTCAAACTGAATGCCAGTAGATGCATCATTCTCCCTGCTTTGGCAGATGTCATCCACACTAATTATGACAGCAATAATGTACTGAGCATGCAATCAGGTGTGAGGTGACTTGTGCACCAAGGTTGGTAGCAACCTGACAGTTTCCCACCATGTGGGCACCATTGTACAGAAGGCTATCTACATGGCCCACCTGCCAAATATGGGTATGTCATCCAGGAACCAGGAGCGCACTACATCCCTGTACTCCACCCTTATCAGATGCATTACCAATTACAATGACTCCTTTGGCATGTACCTTACCAAGCAAATGCAGCAGTTGCAGAGACCAAAGAGGCTCCTGACCACGCAAATCCAGGGTCTGCAACACCTATCCTATACAGGTAGGCTGAAAACCCTGACCCTGTACTCAGTCTCATACAGACTGATCATAGGTGACTTGTGTCTGGCATACAACCCCATTTCCAAACCAGCCTTGATGGCGTTTCTGCATATCTGTAAGACAAACCTTACTCATGCATAATGTACGCAAGGCCCTCACCTGGTCTGTGACATGTATAGTACTTGGCAGGATAGTGTAGTGTCCCACACAATACACTGTCTGTAAAATACACTCCCTCCCAATTTCTAGCAGAATACGTGAATAACCCTCTTGAAGAAGAAGCTAGATGACTGCATAGGAAATGGATGAGACATCCCTGGGATCCCGTGTGTGTCCCAGCTGAACAGGGGAAACAGGTGCTGGCTTTGAAGGGACATGGGAAAAAGTCTGGGCCAGGCTTATGAGGGCATCAGGGCCAATAGCCTGGTATCATCCTATGATGCTATGCACCTAATACTTCACATGTTTCCTGTATGTATTGCAGGCTGTCCTGCAATGTTGTCTGAAATGAATCCCTGTGAGTCTGAACTGTGTAGGTACTGCAGTGATAGTGTATAGTCCTATTCTTTCATCAGTTATCATCAGATATTGTTACACCTTGTCATTGTTGTGGTCTGTATAGCAGTAAGTCAGCTCTTACAGTATGTGCATATGCACTTGGTGACACTGTATAGCTTACTCCAATAGTCTTAGTCTTGGACACAATTACCATTCTGTTACTAGGGCCATCACACAGTAGGATTTGTAACTCTTTGTTGTGGGCCTTACAGTAGCAGTGAAAGAGATGGATTGCAGAAGGCAAAACTACTGTAAGGTCTGCCTTGAAGAGCCCATAGGTGTCACAGCTGTGCCAGACTGTGAGTGCGTGTGTGCATGTGTGCGTGTGTGTGCGTGTGTGTGTGTGTGTGTGTGTGTGTGTGTGTGTGTGTGTGTGTGTGTGTGTGTGTGTGTGTGTGTGTGTGTGTGTGTGTATCAGTAAACATAATATTGTAGGGTATTAATTTACAAATGTCTTCCCCTCGCAAGGTAAATACAGGGGTTGGTGTCCCTCCCCCTCACAACCTGATGTCGGTGTCTTAGCAGACTCCCATGATGATGGTGGCCATAGTGAGGCAAAGGTGGGGTTTTTGGAGCCAGAATCTATGCCATTGTTTGGTATTCCACTTTCACCCACCATATCCCCATACACAGACCCAGTGCTCAGCAGCTACAGATAACTGACAGGTTAAGGGTGGTGGCATGGAACAGGGTAGTGTGTTGAGTATGGCAAGTGTGAGTATAGACACCAAACATAGCCAGAGAGCAGGCGAGGTCACACACAGGCAGATAGACAGGGGTGTGTGACAGATGACTGCTGACCATCAAGCCCCTGTCACAAGTGCCATAGCAGGTGTCACCAGATGCATGTTACGGTCCATCATGGAGGCACAGGCGAATAATGACTGCAACACCAGATAGATATGCAGGGTTGTGAATGCAGCACTCCCTGCCATGCGTGATGACCTCCACGGCATTTCTGATGCCATATGTCATCTTGCCGATATCGTGGATAGACAGTAGGGTGAGACATTGTCACTGCTTCAATGTGCAATGTCTGTACTTGAGCATGTGGTGGGAGTAGGGCATCGGCCAGATGGATGTAGGTCAGTAACATGATCGGCTGTGAGCCCACATGACTATGTACATTCACAGTCCTGTAGTGGCAGTACCGACAGCACTACTGAAGGGAGAGTTCTGTCCACACCACACTTGTGCAGGGCATAGGCATGTTGTCCTGTCCAGTCCCATCAGGGATGTGGATCCAGCAGACAGCAGTCACCATCATGGAGTTCTCCTGCACATGTCCTTGGGCCTGGCGGTGCCAGTGCTACTTCTGGCAGAACCAGTTCCCGTGTCCCTGCCAGTAGACAGTGAACTGTACATCCTGCCATGTATGGTCCACAGCTGTCCAACATATTCCTGTGTCAGGCGTCCACATGGCTTGATGGTGTGCAAACACTCACACATCCCATTCACAGGCCGGTCACCACCAGACATGCAAAGCTCCTCTGAATGGCCCAGTTGAACACCACCCCTCCAGACATGCAACCACACATGATGTCAGCCATATGACCCAGCTTAGGCCTCAGGCAATCCAACACCACACCCTGTGCATGTGATGATACTTGTTCCACAACCCTGTTAACCATACCATTGATGCACATTATGATTACATGCTCATATGTATCTGATACACAGGGTGACTATAGTACATTGTAGCAATGTCATGCTGTCTAAGGTGCTGTCTGCTGTCAGTAGTTATGGGTATACATCAAGGTGTATGTACCTTGTTAGCTATGATGCACTATTGCTGTTAGTACTGCTGATTGACCCTAGTGTCACGTACTGTATTCTGGTTGTTTCAAGTGTCTGTGTGATTGCAGGTTGTGGGCCTGCTGAAAGTAGCAATGATGAGTAGGGCAGAGTGGAAACACAGTGATCTTTTCATAGTCAAGGTACAGCTGTGTATATACATGTTTACCAGGTGTGTTTACATGCAACAGTGTGTGACGGGCAATTGTGCTGTCAGTGTGACCTTGCATACATACCCTTGACACAGCCACCTACCCTTCATACATTTCACCTGGTTGTTCTGTAGGACCGCAGGCTCACACTTACAGAGGAGGTTACATAAGTAATGGCATTAGGATACTCACAATCTAACCATTACTTTAACTGCAACAGATTCAGCTATCAGCACCTGTTGCCCCTGCCATTTCTGTCACATCCACTCGACCATCATGCAGTTGATGAGGGTATACCTGGTACTGTGTATGACAGGTTTGGGGTATGTATTCCTGACACTGGTCAGCCTGTGTTAGTCTAACCTGACAATCACCAGCATGTATGTCTGGTATCTCATATGCATATCTGGCCTCTCGTGCTGGTAGTGCACACAGAGTCATAGTCCTGTACATGGGGCAGCTGATGAAGAGCCGAGCACTGCCCCTACCTGCACAGTCTTATGAATGATAGTGTTAGATACATAACATGGATAGCACAGCAGTACTGTAGTGTGGCAGTGTCTGCCACTACTAATGAAGTGGGGGACAATTGCAGGGACTGTTAGGATTGCCAATGGTGGGTTCAGATACCCTTAAAATGTTAGAACCATCTCATACACACACACACACACACACACACACACACACACACACACACACACACACACACACACACACACACACACACACACACACACACACACACACTGCTGCACGAGGACATGCATTGAAACACACATACACATGGCGGTAACACTTATCATAGCAGATGACCTACCCATCTATTAATGTACAATGCACGGTGATATGACCATTGCATGCACCACAATGGCTTGCAGTTAGAAAGTGAGTAACTGTGCTTGTATGGTGGATAACATCTGTATGGGCTGACACTAGGGTGGCAATAGGGGAGTTCACAGGGTGGAAGAGGCACACATGGTATAGCCATCACATGCACACACTAAAGACAGCCACAGGGGCTGTGCATACAGAAACACATACACAGTTGCCAATAGACATATTAGTAACCCTATGTATCCAGTTGTATATACTATAGTGCTGCATACACATGACATGCTTCACATAGATCATATGCCTGGGACCTAACACGCAACCTCTTGCAACAGGTAATCTTGCAAACACCTTCATGGATGGTGGGATAACCCACCAAACATAGCAATCAGTCTCGTCTACTGCTCCTAAAAACCTGCACAAGTTATAGAGTAACCATACGAATCCACTTGCATGTACTATACTGCTGGGTAAACATGACATGCTCCACATAGATTATATGCATGGGACATAACACACAACCCATTATAACAGGTAGTCTTGCAAATGCCTTCATGGATGGTGGGATAACCCACCAGACATAGCAATTGGTCTCATCTACTGCTCCTGCAAACCTGCACAAGTGATAGAGTGAAATACTTTGTATTAGCATGATGTGTCAGTCAGGTATGATGTCTGATGCTAGCATGTGTGTCAGTACAGTAACTGTGACATATTTGTCAAAGATATCACAGGAATGCTCATTGTTAGGGGACACAGACCGCATATGGGTTTCAAGTGTGTATATTCCATGTACATCTGTACAGATGACTGGTATGGGCTGTATAGTGTTACATGGTGGATGTGAGGCAGATGCCATTAACAAGTTCTTTAAAGTAATGTTATGGGAGGGGGTTAACTGGCCTTAAAATGGTATAACTTACACACACAACAACCACAGGAGGTATGCTTCACACACACACTACTAGAGTTGTCAGTATTGAGATTAGAACCCCTAGCTATCTAATTATTTCTATTATAGTATTCCACTGTTATTGCACACCCCACAGAGCTTAGAGAGCTGACAAGTGTATGCAGGTACATCTAAGGTGAATGACATCAGCAGGCCTTGAAAAGTAGGGCATTGGGACATGCACTGGGTGGTACATGCCTCAAAATGGTATAGCCCACATCCCAGAGGATATGATTCTCACACACACACACACACACACACACACACACACACACACACACACACACACACAGAGTAATGCAGTTTACAGCATTGAGTTTAGAACCCCTACCTATCTAGTTATGTGTACTACAGTGTTACATAGTTATCACATGTGCCACGGAGCTTAAAGGATTTAACAGTGTCGCAAGGTATGTCTAAGGTGAGTTACATCAAGAGCCCTTGTAATGTATGGGAATGGGGAATGTACTGGCTGGGAAGGGCATCAAATACATTACCTTACACACACACACACACACACACACACACACACACACACACACACACACACACACACACACACACACACACACACACACACTCACACACACACACATATTCATATTTGCCACAACTCAGTGTAGAACCCCTGCCTATCTGGCTATCTGTACTATACTGTTACTTAGTTATTACATGCACCACAAAGTTTATAGAGCTGGGTGCTGTCCAAAGGTACTTCTAAGGGCAATGACATCAGCAAAACTGCTAAAGTAGGGCAGTGGGAAGTGTTGTGGGTGGAAAAGTCCTCAAAAATGTTTGTCCTACAAACATACACTTACAAACTCTTGTACATAAACTTACACACACACACACACACACACACACACACACACACACACACACACACACACACACACACACACACATTTGCTAGACCTGAGAATAGAACCCCCATCTATCTAGTTATTTGGACTATACTATTATGTAATTATTGCATGCAGCACTGAGCTTATGTGGCTGAGAGCTGTCCAAAGGTACTTCTGAAGGGAATTACATCAGCAGGACTACTAAAGTAAGGCACTAGGAAGTGTAGTGGTTGTGAATGGCCTAAAATTGTTTCATCTATGAAGAAACACACACACACACACACACACACACACACACACACACACACACACACACACACTTATATTTGTCAGGACTGGGATTAGAACCCCTACCTATTTACTTATTTGTACTATAGTGTTATACAGTTATCACACATGCTACAGAGCTTATAGGGCTGACATGTGCACAAAAGTGCTTCCACGGTGAATGACATCAGCAGAACTGCTTGGGCACTGGGATGTGTACTGGGTGGAAAAGTCCTCAAAAAACTTCAGCCTACAAACATACACACTTATGCACACATTTGCCAGAAATGTGAATAAACCCCCTGCCTATCTAGTTATTTGTACTACAGTATTACACAGTTATCACACATGCTACAGAGCTTATAGGGCTGACAAGTGCACAACGGTACTTATAAGGTGACTGACATCAACAGGACTGCTAAAGCAGGGCACTGGGAAGTGTTGTGGGTAGGGAAGTCCACAAAATACTTCAACCTACAAACTTACACACTGTATACATGTGCGCGTGCGTGTGCGCACACACACACACACACACACACACACACACACACACACACGCGCACACACACACACACACACACACACACACACACACACACACACACACACACACACACACACACACATGCCAGAACTAGAAATAGAACCCCTGCCTCTCTAGTTATTTATACTATACTATTACATTGTTATTGCATGTGCCATGAAGCTTAGAGGGCTGGGGTTCTGCAAAGGTGTTTCTAAGGGGAATGACATCAGCAGGACTGCTAAGGAAGTACACTAGGAAGTGTTGTGGGTGGGAAAGTCCTCAAAATATGTCATCCTATAAACGTACACACTTGGGGACACACACACACACACACACACACACACACACACACACACACACACACACACACACACACACACACACACACACACACACACACACACACACACACACACACACACACACACACACACACACACACACACACATTTGCCAGAACTGGGAACAGAACCCCTGTCTATCTAATTATTTGCATTATACTGTTACATAGTTATTGCACATACTATGGAGCTTATAGGGCTGTGGCTGTGCAAATGTACTTCTAAGGGGAATGACATCAACAGGACTGCTAAAGTTGGGCACTGGGAAGTGCTGTGGGTGGGGATAGTCCTCAAAATATGTCATCCTATAAATATACACACACACACATTTGCCAGAACTGGGAATGGAGCCCCTACCTATCTAGTTATTTAAACTCCACTTTTATATAGTTATTGCATGTGCCACAGAGCTTATAGAACTGGGGCTGTGCATAGGTACTTCTAAGGGGAATGATATCAGCAGGACTGCTAAAGTGGGGGTACTTGGAAGTGCACTGTGTGGGAATGGTCTAAAACTGTTTCACCTGCAAATACACACACACACACACACACACACACACACACACACACACACACACACACACACTACCTATCTAGTTATTTGTACTATAGTGTTACACAGTTAGCACACATGCTACAGAACTTATAGGGCTGTCAGGTGTCCAATGGTACTTCTAATGTGAATGACAGCAGCAGATCTTGTGAAGCAGTGCAATGGGAAGTGTAATGAGACAATAATCAACTTAATAATGTAATTTTTTAGAACTTTTTTTAGATCTGATGTCTACCCAGGGCTTAATAAAATTAACAGTATTAAACCCATTTTAAAATTAAAACAAGCATATGTCAGTTAGAACACTATATAATTTTTTTAGGTTGTAATGAAGTATTTTAGTACATTACTAAGTTGATTATTGTCTTTAATGAAGTTTTCTAACAAATTAGGTTTAGTTAGTTATATTAATTATATTATTTATACAAATTGCATAATTATATAATGTGTTTATGAGTTATGTTATGTGATTGACTGGTGTATATTTATTCTGTGGTTTTAATGTATTGATTCATTCTTGAAAAAGAGTTTCAACTTGAAAGCTTGATGTAATAAACCCTGTTTTATATGGATGGTTGTGCTGTGCCTTTTGTTACTGGATTCAATTTTGTGTTGGTTCACCAGTACGTTTAGCTGTTCCACACCTGTTTCTTGGACTTTGTAAACCTACAGACACACACACACACACACACACACACACACACACACACACACACACACACACACACACACACACACGTGCGCGCATGCCCAGTGATGTAATATTATAACCTCCACCTCAGTACTATTACACAATGGAGCTCACCTTCATGCTGGCATGTGCCACTGGTTATGACTGTTATGTCACTGTCCACTGCAGAACATCACTCTATGCCATTCAAGGTATCCATGTGTATGACTCACTCTCTGTGTGTCCCCCTGTCTCTCTCTCTCTCTCTCTCTCTCTCTCTCTCTATCACTGTCTGTCTTTCTCTTCCCCACATCTATGTGTGTGTGTGTATGCTTGATATATTATCTGTTGCTCATATATATGTCTGTGTATCACACACATCAGATGCAGATATATCACATATCAGCTACCCACAGCTAGCTGAGGGTAATCCTGTGTGATGGGTGTGTGTAGGGACAGTTAAGGTGTACATAGCTGTCTGTATGCAAAGACATATATGCACAATATAGTTGTGTAGTCCGATGTGAGTTCCAACATGGCCTGTGATTCTAAGTGTAGGAGCATGCCTAGTATGACCTTCTATAGTGAGAGTGGAACTCCATTCCAGAGATAGTTGTACTCTGGTCCAGGGTTTTATATGCTACAGCCATACCTCTCAAAAGTAAACAGGACTTTCCTAGAGATACTGGGTTTGTTTTAGCAGACATTTTCTGACATATCTGAGGTCTGACACTGGAATGTATTGTGTCATTTCCTAGTGACAGACATCCTCAGATTATCACAGTCCTTAATCAGAGGAATACAAGATGCATGATGCACAGACCAATATTATGAACCCGACTATATATATTCTTGCCCAAAAAGGCCAGTTGAGAGGTGTTGCTACAGCCGGTTGACTGATGAAGCTGTGTAAAGAGTCCAGCAACTTGGTGATATACTGGGTGGGGATCTCCTGCTTGTGTGGTATTCTTGTTACCTGAGAAGTCATATCTTGGTGTGGCCATACCTCTCAACTGTACATTTTTTGGCAGATTGTCCAGGTGTTTGTTTAGAAGCTTCATCCAGTCTACATAAACTGGTGTTTTTATGGCAAGTTAGTTGCATATAATTGAACAGTGACATTACAAAATAATGACAAACATTAGTGCTTCAAACTTCGTAACCTTAGAACAATTCCTGCTAATGCGAAACCCCTTATTCTACCAACTTTCTCAGTATGTAAGGGCAATATTTACAAACCATGCCTATTATTGGGACTTTGTCCCACTTTTATTTATGACCTTGTCCAGACATCTTGCTGTCAGAGAATTGGAGGTGTGGGTGTGGGTACAGACTGCATTCTACTGTGCAGAAATATCCATTATATGTGTAGTATATTGTCCATAGCACTGTAACTTCCATGTATGTCAGTGGCAGAGCAGTACAGAGTAATGTGGTGAACCACTGACAGACAGTTGTGCATATGTTGATAGGTTGCTATGACATTAGTAGGATATTGGCCCTGAAGCCTTTATAACCCACACAGACGAGAGTGTAGCCCATGTTACAACATGTCAGCACACAGACCCCCTGTCAAGTAGGGACACAGTTGGGATCACTATCTGGTCTGTATTTTGTGTTTCTCATGCACTTATACAGTTGCACATCACTGGGGCTATTGAGGCACTTGGTTTGCTGTTGATAGGGAGTGTATTCCACAGATGGGGTAGTGTGTGGTACACTTATCTGGAACACCAACAAGACATACTGATATCACAGCCCAGGTTGATGCTGCACCTGCAGGTTGATGGAGTGGGCCTTGAGTTGCAGATGTGCAACAGTCCCATCAAGGCAGGGACTGGATTGCTTTATATGCCAGACAGGGGTCACCTCAGCAGAGTCTGTATGGAATGGGGTAGAGGGACATTGCTGCTAACTTATCTGTGTAGGGTAGGTGTTTGTGGTTCGTGGTAAGGCCTTAGTATTTGCAAGACCCTGGTGTGTGGAGTCTACATGATCTGTGATGTGTAGGTTTGTGGAGTTCTCATGTGATTTTGCCTCTGAGGTGTCCATTGTTTGAGTTTTGTTTTGTTGCAGGCCTCCACTTACATGGGTGTGTGTTGTGTATTTGCAGGTGATGATTACTGACTCCTTACACTGCATGGCACCTATGTTACTGCACAATCTGTTCTGATGTACACATTCTCCATTTGTCTGGCCAGTGGTTCCCCTTTCCCTTATGTGTGTCTCTTTGTTGTTCTGTAGTCCAGTCACAGGCTTTGGCTACAGTGGCTGCTGTTATGTATTTCTAATTCTGATGTGGGTGGGGTACATGCCATTACATCGCATACAGGGTTGTGGACTTCACACCTCTGAGTGTACCTATGTAACAGGTTGTCCATCATTGCACCACTCTACTTGCTGTGGTCCTTAGATGGTTTGTGTTGCTATGTTATTAGGCAGCTACATGTGGGCCTAGCTGTAATACAGTCACAGACTGACATCTGGACAGGCCCAAATATGACAGTCAGACAAAGGCCCACACATGAGGACAGGGTGTTAATAATGTTTTGCCAAACATAAACAGTTGGGAGACCAGTTTTGTAATTGCTTGTTTGCTCTTATGGGCCCATCTGCTTCCCCACTGTCTACCATTGCTGTTTTGACATGACCCTTTCTTGTTTTACAAATAGTTGGCAGGCAAATGCAATGTTAGGACAAGCAGAACAGATATACAAGGCATATGTGTACTCCTTCTGTGATAACCTGTATCATTCCAGGGGTATGGCTGTTAGCTAGTGACATGTTGTCAGTGCTGACACAGAAAGGTGGCAGCCTTTTATACACTGGCAGTACACTAATCTTCAGTTACCTGCTGTCCTACTAGGCACCATACCTCTCAACTTCTGGACAAAGCCATAAGTAATTGGGGGGAAGAGGCCTAAATATAGGGACCATTTTTAAGTATTGGCCTTACAAACCTTGAAAGGTGGTTCAATAACAGGTTTTGCATTAGAAAACAAAAAGAAGTGTGGCTTTTCACTAATAACCAACCAATCCAAACAAAAAAAGCCGTAGAGTGGAATGCGATACTGTTTCCAATTCAACACATGAAAGTGACACCAACCACGTACTTGAACGCTTTTATTGAACAAAATCACATGCGTTTTCGTCCCTTACTCTAGGACTTCATCAGATAAAACCTTTTAAAAAAATCTCAGCCTTTATACTTTATTAACAATCAATTAACCTGTAGGATATCATCTCATTATTTTAAATTAACCAATCAATTTCCTATCTCATTAATATTAATTCCTGAAAAGGAATTTTGACAAAAGAAAACTCGTATATATGAAATACTTTAAAATGAATTAATCTTTTTAAATATTCTTATAATTAATTAAACATTGTGTAAAACATCATTGGGAAAGTTCATTTGTTTAAAATTTGACCATAAAAATGTGTATACTAAAGAGACTTCTGTGCAAAATTCCGCAAGCATTAAAAACCTTAATACAATGCCCCCTCTAGTGTCCAGAACCTATATGACATATTAGTTCAACCTTTAATTTACTTTTCACTTTTTATATGTGTATATTGTCCTTTATAACCATTATGTAATTCCTAACCATCAATTTCATATATCTATTAAATATAACTATATAGATTAAATTATTTATTGTATTAAAAATAAATATATATATATAAATATATAAATATTTGTAAGTAAATAAATAAAGTTTATAAAATATTTAAAATCCTTAAAATTAATGTTTGCATATAAATTTATCATATAACCACAAACAACCCAGTGAATGTGACTTAAACTTTATTGGCTTTCACTTTTAATATGGGTCCTATGGATAGATTATCATTTAGTCCAGGTCTTTTACATGCATCCAAATAGACCTGCCACCACAATTCCCTGCTTTCTAGTATCTCCTCCCACAAACCTCCCCTAACATCCTGTTGTACTTGTTCCACCACAAAAAATAAATATTTTGCTCCCACACAATTCTTAAAGTGCCTATATAGTGCGTTGGTTTCTTTTCTTTTTCCAATGTCATATATGTGCTCATATATACGTCTCTTAAAGACCCTTTCTGTTTTTCCAATATAAAACGATTGGCAGTTTTGACAGACTGCCAAATATACTACCCCTTGGGTATTACAATTAAATCTGTCCTTACTTTTTATTAATCTCTTTCTACTTTCTATGAAAATTTCTTCCTTATTCATAATGTATGGACATTGTGCACATCTCCCGCACTTAAATGTTCCCACTTTCTTATTTTCCACAGTTTTTTTGTATTTTCCATTTCCTTCTAATTTTTTCTTGATGTTAGGGGGGTTTCTGTAAGTCACTTGAAGTGTCATGTTTTTAATCTCTTCCAGGTCTGTAATGGCAGAAAATCACTCCCATTCCCTCTTACTCGTACTCTGGCAGTACACTAATCTTCAGTTACCTGCTGTCCTACTAGGCACCATACCTCTCAACTTCTGGACAAAGCCATAAGTAATTGGGGGGAAGAGGCCTAAATATAGGGACCATTTTTAAGTATTGGCCTTACAAACCTTGAAAGGTGGTTCAATAACAGGTTTTGCATTAGCATGCATGTTCTTATAGGCTATGAAATCTGACAGTGCAATCTGTCATTTCTTTCTGACCTTAGTCTTACGTGATTTGCCAGTGAATTGTCAGACAACCACTATTTCGTGTTATACAGACCACAATTATGATGCAAACCTCTGGACATTCTGCAATAGGTCTGTACAGTTGAGAGTTATGGTAGGCACTGTGTAGGTTACTCCAAGCTGTGTACTATCCGTATGTGTGGCCCCCTGTCCATGACCTGTATAGCTTTCCTGCATTAACAGATATTGACATTTGGACAGTGTGTACAACTCCTACTGTAGGTGTAGCTGACATGCAGAATAGTTGGCACTGCAGTTCTTGGAACATGGCCCTATCAAAGACAGCACTGTACCTAGGCGACTATGACACAACAGCCGGGAGTAAGTGCTGACCACATCCTGACAGTATTAACCACACATATACATAGCTCATTGACCCCTGCATATTGTGGACATGCAACAAGTTATCATGTTGATTGGGACAGCCCTGGTAATGTGTGCTCTACTGCTATTTCCCTGCAAACATATATGTTACTGCATTTCTATGGGAATATGGGTGTTGGGGGTGGTGCACACCTGTCAACTGTACATATTTGCACAGACTGTGCTGATATTTGCTTTACATTTTGGTTCCATTCAGCATAGTATTGTGCCTTGTCTTGGAGACTAGAGGCTTATCACTAAAGACCACAGGTCAGATTGTAATGGCATACATTTGAGTTTCAGACTTCTTACCCTTCAGAGCCTTACTGCAACTGGAAGACCTGCTGTGGTATCACTGCATAAGTCTATAGGGGGGGTATTTCATCATTGTTGCCATTTGTGGGCCTTTGCCAGATATTTCTTTATGGTTTTCTACAGCTGACTTGCTGGGTGAGGCTGAGGGTGAGTATGGGACCCCCACACTGACATCTATGTCTGTGACCTATGACTTCCCAGTTAGTTAGCCCCACACATATACTGCCGTGGTGTTTGCCACCTTGGGTACTACTGCATAGTGTGGGGAAGCCAGTATTGGGCAAACATTTCCTGGTGTCCCACATAACTGTCAGTTGTCTGCTGCTATCCCAGTAGGCCACCTCATTCCCTTCCATGCATGCAGCAGTACCATAGATATGCTACCAGAACATACTAATCCATTCATTTATTGTTAAGAAGACTGGCTTACTTTGTGCCTGCAGCAGTTGTGAGGATGGTACTTGAGGGCTGCCTATGTCATATGCATGTGGTACACTGCCTATACATGGTAAGGTACAGGTAGTGTGATGTATATGGCATCCATTTTACTGTGTATGCAAGCCAAGAGAGGTGTCTCTCCCTGGGTCCCTATAGTGTCAGTGTGTATGCTATGCCTTGCCTCTTTGCCAAGGTCAGGGCATACTGGGCACACCTTCATCTGCCTACAGGAACTGGCTCAGGGGGTTCTTCCTCTGAGTCCCTCTGTGCCTCTGGGGACCTTGGCAATGGTGGGGGGGGCTGTGTGGCCCTTCCCTGTGCTGTTCCTGCTGCAGCTGTTTCCACAGGATCATATTGTGTATCATGGCACATACTATAAACATGTGTGCACATGTGGCTGGACAGTACTGCAGGGCTCCACCAGATATGTCAAGGCAGTGAAATCATGACTTGAGCATCCCAAACACATGCTCTGTAATGATCCTGGTTTGTGCATGTGCCTCATTATGGCGTTCTTGAGTGGGTGGGTGTGGATTTCTGATGGGTGTCATCATCCACGGCTCCAGTGCATAGCCAGCATCTCCTACCAGATGGCCATATGGGATGCCCCCCCCCGGAAAATCCCTGGTACAGCTGTGAGGAATGCCAGATGTGAGAGTTGTGATAGGTTCCAGGGCTGCCAGCTCACATATTAATGATAATGCCCTGGGCATTGCACACTACCTGGCAGTTGATGGAGTGAAAGCCCTTGCGGTTTACGTAGACCCTACCCTGTTCACCTGGTGGTGATTGGATGTGGATGTGTGTGCAGTCTATGGCACCCAGTACCTCTGGGTAGTCTGCTACATGGTGGAAGAGGTGCATATTGCTGGTTCTCTTCTCACAGGGTGCTGGGGAAGTAAATGTGCTCACCAGCATGTGGTAGCAAGGCATTCAGGAACTGGTGGATTTCCCTGGATGCAGATGCCTGTGAGACCCCCATGATGTCCCCAGTAGGTCTTTGGAAAGTACCTGTAGCTAGTATTCTTAAGGCTACATATACCTTGGTATCCACTGGGATGGGTTCCCCTCTGTTGGCTCTGGGTCTGAGGTGAGGCCAGCACAGCTCAATGAGTTGCTGAAGTAAGTCCCTGCCCACCCTGTAGTGCTCTACTACCTCCAGATCATGTAGCCCCTGGTAGGTTACCCTGGGTCTGAACCCTCTTCTCCTCCTCCTACTCAGTCTGGGGAGGTTGTCAGCATTATCCTCCTCACCACCCTCAGCCTCTAGCACATACTGATATATCAAAGCGACAGCAGCCTCTAACATTTTGTAAGTTAAAATTCCCCCAAGTGTGTACACCAATGGTGCAGAGTTTGTGGGAAAAAAAGACTGAAAGGTGCTTGCACAGTTTATACTGTTGTGTTGCAGATGCTGCCTGTATGATTGGCTGACTGGGATACATTTCACCTTCCAGCTATATTATTTATACTTGAATGCTTTTATTCTGCAATTTCCTTTTTTTTCCCTTCCCATTTCCGCCCCACCTGCTGCCCAAATGTAAACAGTTCTGCTATATTCTTTTTTTTTTTTCAGAGACGGTGCATGCCATGCAAACCTGTTTAGCTAAAGTAAACACTTTTAAGCAGAAATGTCCCTCCCCTGTATGAGAACACACTTCTCATTTCATGGAATACGTAAATACAGCCTCAGACACACACCCTTGCTTAGCTGTGCTTAGCTAAGCTCAAATGGAAGCCGTGGAGCTCCAATGTGCTTGCACCAACCATGACACACTCCCTTTTCATGTCAGCTGCTTCTCCTGCTTACACCACTGCCTTAAAGCTCCTACAGGGTTAGGTGCAGCCAGACAATGGTCTCCCATTTTGTGATTCAGTAAATTTTGTTCATTTGCATACCCCACTGCCTTAGTCCCTTGTTACACCACTACACCAAAGCCTTTCCCCTTAGCAACCAGTGTTATCTGTTATTGTTTTGATTCTGCATGCTACCCACTTTAATAGCAAAATGCAGATTTCACTTAAAATTGTCTTTTCACATTTTTTTTTATTTTCGGCACAATCTCGTTTGTGCACCGCTGCTCTATGCTTAAACGGCTGAAATCGGCCAACAAAATAAACTTTAATTTTTATAATTTTGCAACTATTTTCCATGCCAATGCCCATATTTTTGGCCATTGGCATGCCTACTGATTATAATACATGCTTTACTTTGAGCTGCCATGCCCTCCGTTTTGATTTTTGCAGAAATGTACATGGTCAGTAACTGAATACATTTCTGCAATAGACATTGTTCTGGGACAGATGCCTGTCTGTTTACTGAATCACTAATTCACCACATTTGCATGGTTTTCACCAGCCAATGAGGTAATTAGCATTATTCAGTGGTGTCCGTGCCAGGATAGTGCTAGCAGGCTCATGCATGCCCCCAGCCTTGTTTACTGAATTGCTTGTTGGCAATATTCCATGGAGGAGCTGCTGCACTATTCTGACATGGAAAAAATCCTTTTATTGAATCCTGGGGGCAGTGTTCACAAAGTGTCTTGCTCTAGTTATGGATCATTGAAGGCTACAGTGTATCCACATTTATCATACTTTGTTTTTTACAGAATTTTTCAAAAGTGTCAAGAATCTGCCACTTGTGTGAGATCTCTCTTGCACAAGTTTGAATTCCAAGAAAACAATCAAAAGCCTTTTTATACTCCTTCACACAAGACTATGCTCCTGGGGTGTCAGCTAGACACCTCAGTTTTCTTACACAGGAAAAATAGGGGACAAGAATGGTGAGGTGATAAAATCAACAAGCAAAGGAGAGTAGTATTGCTGAAATTTAATTCATTCTCAAGTCGTGAGTACCTTTACGAGGTAGACCTGTTTTTAAAATATCTCACCAAGACAGCACTGATATATAGACTGTATTTTATACAGCATATGTCATACATGAAGTAGGTTAAAAATAAAAAAGACATCTGGGTACACAAGTCCCAGGATAAAAAGTGCCCAATCCTGGAAGGCGCATTGGTGCCAGGAATGGAAAAAATGACAGTGTAGAATCCAAATGACGTGAAAACATTCCTTCAGTGGGGTTAGGCCAGGCCAAGGAGGAGAAAGAAGGGTCCTTCTGTTGTAGAAGGTCCAAAAAAACCACAAAAACTGACAGGCCAGAAAAGAGCTGTAAAGTTGATAGAGTGGACTGCTGAGGATAAGAAAGACATTATGTATTGTTATCATTATGCAAGAAGTCCAGAAATTCCTGATTGAAGATATTCAAAAAAAATTAAGAGAGAAATAAGAGGAAAGGAAAATACTTGCACAAGAAAAGCTATAAATGCAGATTTGTGTTCATTAGTACAACAGATTAATGAAAAACATTATACAGACCAAGGAACCTTGGGCCATTTGGAAAAAGAAGTGACTGAGGAGGTGCAAAAATATAAATAACAAAACCTACAGATTTTTGAAAGGTGTAAAAAGGAAACATGGACATTGGAAAGAGAGGAAGATCTGATATGGTGTAATATTAATGCAAAAGAGAAAGCCAAACTAATCAACACAAAAAAACAGCTCCAAAGATATTTGAAGAAAATGCTGGCAAATGCACCCAGATATGGAAAAATTCACAACACCAAAAATAAAATGGCAAGGGAGAACATAGAAGAGAAGGTTAGTAAAGTAGAAGTAAAACAAACAGAAGCTGACGTTATGGAATAGCTTCAAAGTAAAGGACTCAATGCAGAAAGTTTAACACAGGTTATGTCACAACTTGATGGAACAATAAGTCACAAAAGTAAGGCGAAACAGGTGGAATGGGGGACATCTGAAGCAGAAACGTGGACATGGGAAATAAAAAGAGATTAATATGGTGCAATATTTATGCAAAGGAGTAAGCAAAACTAATTAATATAAAAGAAGCAGCACCAAAGATATTTGGAGAGAAATACAGGCAAAGGCATCTGAATATGAAAAATGTTACAATACAAAAAATGAGAAAACAAAGGGGAAAAGTGAAAAAGAGGATTAGTACTGGAGAAGTTACAGAAATAGAAACTGAAGTTATGATTACTTGCAAAGTGAAGGATTTAGTGTAGAAAACCCAACTCTGGTAATGTCACACAGCATGATGGAACAGTGTGTCCACAAATTAAGGAGAAACATGTGGAACAGGAGCATCCGATCAGTTGCCACATGAAAATACTGTGGAGCTTTCAGTAGGAAACCAGTAGTACAAAGGTTCATTTGAAGTTTGCACAACAAGGAAAGGAACAGGAAATGGTAGCAAATCTGACATAGTCAATGTTGTGGAGTTTTAGGCCAGTGAGTTCCTATATGAAAAAGCAACGGATGATGCAGGATGCAGCTAAAGAGAATATGTCACAGGAAGGTGTTCTGGAACTTTCTGTAGAATGCCCTCAGGAAACAGAGAATAAAGAATGTGCCCTCAGTTTAGAAGAAAAGGATCTAAGGGAAGAGTTGCTGGATTTAATAGAGATGGACAGACATATTAAGATCGATGGAAGAAATACATTACAGAAAGTCAATAAGACCTAAAATGTTAGAAGTCTGACAAACCAAATGAACACAGTAGTCAAGACTATTAACAGAAATTCATGTGATATAACTGAAGTGAATAGGATATATAACTGCACAGCAAAATTAATCACAGGTAAATTCTAACCACAAAAGTGCAGGGTAGTAAGGGAAAGGAAGAGAAGAAATCAAATGCTATTATGGAAGTATCGAATAGAGTAAACTATAAAGCAATTAAGACAAGAAGCGTCAATGTTAGAAGGCAATAGAAGAAGGAACAGATCAACAAACATACTTCGAAAGATAGATGTGATAAAAGCAACAACAGTATTCGAAAAGACCAGGATCTATTGTACACTATTGCAAATAATAAACTAAAGATATCAGCACAGGCAAAAAAACTTAAAAGATATGCAGATAAATATAAAGGAAAAGTACAAAATAAGCAATTCATCGATGATCCCCAAAAATGTTATAGAGAATTGAGAAACAAAGCAAACTGGCTGTGCTGTGCTTGATTTTTGTATGTAAGTGTTTTATTGATTGTACTTTATGTTATGCTGAAGAAGAATTTTCTTATCCGAAAGCTTTGTCTGTTTTAATAAACTTTTGGCTTTGCTAAGCTCGTTCTTGTTAGTTTGGATTCTACTTAACAGATTATTCATGGTTACAATTTGGCTCCCAGACAACCACAAAGTGTAAAGACTTCTCATATTCTTTTAGTTGATGATCTAAAACTGTATAGTTCATCAGATGAGGAGCTGAAAGCACAACTGGAAGTAATTAAAACTTTCTCAGATGATATAAAATGTCATTTGGTCTTGATAAATGTACGAAAGTAATAATTAAAGCCAGAATGCTGCAGCACCAAGAAAATCCCAGTCTGGGACAGGAATGTGACTTAAAGGAACTTGAGCAGGAGGGAGTGCATAAATATTTTGGAATGGATGAAGGATTGACAATATGCAAACAAAACTCAGAGTAAAAATATTTTAGAAGACTAAAAGTAATACTGAAAACAGCCCTCACATATAGGACCAAAGTCCAAGCTATAAACCAATTCATTCTTCCTGTTCTAACATAGTTTTGGGGCGACCAACTGGTCACAAAAGGTATTGGATCAGTTGGAGAGGAAAGCAAGAAAAATGCTTCACACTTATCAATCATATATAAAAATATAAAATATATAAAAATCAGTGTATACCAAGATCATATATCCCTCATTCTGAAGGAGGTATGGGCCTCCTCAAAATTGATTATGTGTAGATCTGCAGTCGTAGGACTACAAACATATATGTTGACTTCGTCAGATCCAAACATAGTAAAATTCTGAAACATGAAGAGAACAAATGTAAGATGACTTCCCTGCTTAATTTAGCAGAAGCATATTAGTGTCAAGCAGGAATGAAAACCAAACAATTAGTAGAAAAAAAAACAGGCAGCAACTGAATGTATCAAAAAACAAAAGTAAGAATATAAGGATCAGATGAGAAGGCAAGAAATGTGGAAAAGGTATAAATACAGTTGTAAGTACAGAAAACTCCTAGAACAACATTATGTCAATCAGAATCGTATGCAGAAATTTTTAAGGAGAAGTGATTTTAAATCAAAAGATGAAAGGATAATATTAGCAGCCCAGGATAGTGGACTATGTCATGTTGGTTTACAAAGTGCATTGAACATGTGGGAGAAACAGACAAATGCAGGTTCTGTAAAACAGAACTGGAAACAGTCGCACATCTTATTTCTGGGTGTGATAAACCAATGGGAGAGAGCCTGTATACTGATAGGCATAATAGTGTGGCAAGACTGTTTCAATGGGGATTGTGCAAACATTACAATATTGACGTAGCTGAGAAACATTGAAAACATGAGCCACAAAGCATTATAGAGAATGATGAAGTTTATATCACGTGGAATAACCCCCTACCAACAGTTCAAAAAATAGATGTGAGAAAAGTAGATATAGCAATCCATGAAAACACACAAAAGTAGCACTGATCATTGAAATTACTACATCCAGTGATTACAGTGTCTTACGTACAGAGAGACACACACAGCCATAAAATACCAGAATTTGCAGGCAGAAATGAGGGCAATGTGGAAGAGGGATACCCAGGCAGCTCTAATAACAGTAGGAGTAATGAGTCTCATAAAAAAGAATTTACAGTCATATTTAGATATGATACCGATACATGTAACTCCTTATGAATTGCAGTCCGTTCTAGGCATATTGTGGGTGCTGTGAAGAACACTTTTGGGTAACATCAAAGACTGAAAAAATGCTAATTTCACAAACGTTGATCATATTTTGAACTAGGAATGGGGTCCATTCCCATCAAGGTATTAGAAACCCAAAAGACTTGGATAAATTAAAAAAATAGATCTTAAGCTAGATCTACTTCTGAAGTTTTCCATTCAGACTTCAGACATTGCAAGGGAATACGTCAGGATTTTGGGTCTCATGGCATCTATGATTCTCATGATAACATTGGAAAGAGTCTACATGAAAAAGTTACAATGGTATATAAAATCTCTTTGGTCCCAGCACCAACATCCTGGGGGTTTGGGAAATCTATTGGATGAGGCAACAAATATGAATAAATCTAAGTCCTCTCTTCTCCCTCACTGTTTCAAAGCAGTCAGTCACCACATACACCTCAGACTCTGCTTGTGGAGCAGTTTCAAATGTGTGTGGCAGACAAGCAGAGCATGAAAAGGGCTGACCCTCATGAATGGAAACTAAATCAGGGTTTTTTCCAAGATTTATCCATCTAAGGGGAGATCTTCAAAGCAGACCTATTTGTCTCCTCCATGATCAGTAAATTGGCAAGAATCTGTTCCAGGACTCTATTCAAGAAGGCCTGAAAGACAGATACCGTTTTTCCCCTTGGACAGGAATGTTCCTGTATTCTTTTTTACCATTTCCACTGATATCAAGGGTACCTCTGATAATGTGGTGGCTCCCCAATGGCCCAGACAACAGTGGTTTGCCTTTTTTAGAAATGGCCAGGGACAATTATCGCAATCTTCCTCACGGAATAGATCTACTTTCAGAAGACCAGGAGGTACCTGATAGGCTCAGACCTCAGTCTACTTCAGTTGACTGCCTGGATTATAGGGTCTTGATACCATTTAAGTGCCCTGTTTACTGAGGAGACACAGCAGAAAAAAATGGAGGTAAGAGGGTCTGGTACTTGAAAATCATATATTAGCAAATGGAAAAGGTTTTCTAGTTGGTGACAACAACATAACCATCACCCATTGCCTAGTTTTGCAATATTTGTGTGCAGTATTTTCCCATGGCCATCCTTACTCCTTTGTCAAGGTTAATTTATCAGCCATTTCAGAATGTCTGTCCATGGATCCTCCTCTTACAATGTGTTCTCATGTCAAAATGTATTTGAATGGGGTTTTGCACAAGAGACCTCCAAGAAAACCTGTGCCCCCTTGGGATATTAATTTTATGTTAGAGAAGTTAACACTCGTTCTATTTGCACTAGCTAACCTGGCTGACTTTAGGTTTTTAAAAATGGAAAACAGTTTTACTGATTGCTCTGACTTCTGCACAAAGGATATGTCAGTTGCAAACTGTTATGGTGAGACAACCCTATTGCATTTTCCACAGGTACAGGTTTACTTCAGGAACTAATCTTTGTTTTAAGCCTAACATGGTATCCAAGCTTAATTTAAGCCAAACTATGCATCTCTCCATTTTCTTCCCTGAGCCTAAAAATAAGGGAGAAATGATACACCATATAGTGAATGTCCACAGATAGCTCAGGTACTATCTTTGATAGAACTAAATGGTTCAGATTTTTGAATCAATTGTTTATTTCTTGTGAAGGTAAACATGGACAACCTATGTTAAAGCTGACTATTTCCAAATGGTTGACTAAGACTCTTGCCTTTTATTATACTCACTACAACAAAACTATTCTAAGGAATTGGCTTAATCTATGGCTTTCTGGAAAGGGTTGGATTCTAGAAGCAGCAACTTATCACAGAATCATAGGAAGTTATTAGGCTAATGGCCCTCAGGCCCTTACAAGTCTAGTCAGTTTTTACCCTTGTTACCATGATCAGCACCAATTGCCCCTGTCCAAGAGAGACACAGGTGGAACCCTCAGGGTGAATTTATGTTTACCCATCCAATCATCCAGATTGTGTTTGAAGAAGGCCAGTGAGGTGGTCTGTTTGATGTGAAGTAGGAGTCTATTCCAAAGGTGTGGTAACCTCTGGGAGACAAATCTGTCCCTCCAACAGGTTCTATTGATGTCAATACCAGGCTTAGATCTTTAGAGTGAGTAACCAGTGTGCCATATGACTTGCAGATGTGCAATATTTCCAATAAAGCGAGGTCAGAGATCACCTTATATGCAAGGCAGAGATAGCTTCTAAGTAGTCTGTATGAAACAGAATAAAGTGACAATGATTTCAGCTGCTCCACATAGAATAGCTGCTGAAGACCTTGAATTTTCTTTGTGAGGAACCTTTGTGGTCTCTCCAATTGCTGCAGGTCCTTTGAAAGGTACATGCCAAAAGGGGCATTGTTCTCAGTTATTGGCCTAATGAGTGAAGAGTACAGGGACGTGATAACTTCACTTTTTCTTAAGGCAATGCCCTTAATTATAAGGTGACCCATATAAAATGCCCTTCTTACCACTCTGGAGACATGGTGATCAAACATAAGGATGCTGTCAACCTGAGTGCCCAGATCTCTCACCACTTAATGCATACTTAAGGTATGGACTGGTTGAAGGTGGATTCCCCTATATTGACTGTATGGGTTCTACCAGAGAGGCAGTTCACAGTCCACCTTATGATATCAGGGTTGATGTCTAGTTGGGAGAGTTTGTCAATGATGCCTGAGTGAGGGATAGTGTCAAAGGCCTTGGCCAGGTCTAGGTAGGCTGTATGCACAGATTTCCCCTGTCCAGGGCCCTTTTAACTGTCTCAAAGAAGTCTACCAGGTTTAACAAGCATGATCTCCCCTTGACAAATCCAAACTGGGTAGAATTTATTGTTTGGAGATTGCCTATATCTTTGCTGATAAGGTCCACAATGATTCTCTCCATGGCCTTGCAGATAAGGCTAGTCAGGCTAATAGGTCTGTAGTTCTTAGGGTCAGTAGAAGCACCACTTATGTGCAGAGGGATAATGGTGGCTGTTTTTCATTCAGCTGGGGTGAAGCTGGTGTGTAGACATTGACTGAAAAGAATAGCCAGTGGTGATGCTAATTTTTGTTTCAGCACATGTAGGATGCAGCCTGGGATGTTATGAGGTCCCATTGATGCTGCAGTTTAGGCCTTAGAGAGGGTGTTTACAACCTGCTCTTTAGAAATACAAGGTAGGGGACAGGTGGTAGGGATGTCATGAAGTACATGTGGCAAGGACGGGGAAGTAAAGTTTTCACTGAACCTATTGGCTAGCAGGTTAGCTATGTACACCGGTTCTGTTTATGTGTTACCATTAACTACCAGTTCTGTGCAGTTCTGAGTCTTACCGTTTAGGTTATGGATGTAACTAAAGAATGCCTTATGGTTATCCTTGGTTGAGGATGCTAACTTGGATTCATAATTTGCCTTGGAAGACTTCACAAGAAATCTTATTTGCTTATTTAAGCTGAGGAGGGAATATGTCCAGTTTAGATGCTTCTCCTTTTTACTCTTGGAAAGCAGTTTCTTCCTTTTATTTTAAAGCCTGTTAATGGTGGTGATCCACCAGGCAGGTTTGCTTTTCCTTGAAGAGCTTATTTTGGTCCTAACAGGTACTGTCGAGTCAATACAGTTATACAGGTGCTTGTATAGGGCATTGGCGTAGAGCTCGGCATAGTTACTGGTTCCATCTGAGGGTAGAGGTGCAATGAAGGTATTTATATCATCCCATGATATGTTAGAATCTGTTTTGAAGAAGTTTTTTAGTATAGTTGCTGCTAGGAGAGGGTCAGGTGTGATAGTTATCTCAAATGAGATTGATCTGTGGTCAGATCTTACCAGGGATGAACTCACAGTGGGGAAGCAACAGTGGTCCCCCATATTTGTAAATACCAGGTCCAGGATGTTGTCACCCCTGGTGAGGGTGTCAACCAGCTGGTCTAGGGCATTGGAGTTGTCAAAGTTGAGGAACCTTTTGACAGGTGAGGCTGAGCATGAGTAATTCACCCAGTCAATGTTAGGGTAGTTAAAGACACCCAAATCAATGGTGTTGGGATGTATCTTGATAGACTCAAGCTGATCCAAATAGGCAGAGTGGGTGTCCTGATTCATGGAGAGAGTTTTGTAGCTGGCAATGACTTGAATAGATGTCTTACCAACAGTTAATTGCACCTGAAGTGTCTGTAGGGTGTCAAATTGTTTAACCAATCTGGAGGTGTATTTACTGTTGATGAATACTGATATACCGCCTTCTTCAGTTTTCTTGCCTTCAGTTTGTGGTCTGAATATGTGGAAGGAGGTGTAACCCAGTATGTCTGGGGTGCTATCCACAGCCTTGAACCAGGTCTCCGTGACTGCGCAAATGTCTGCCTCCTCCCAGATGAGGACTGCTTCCAGTGAGTGCAGTTTTATGTTAAGACTCCTAGCATTTAGCAATATGACCTTAAAGTTGTTTTTGGTTGGTATTTTTAAGCTGGTTGTTTTGTCTTTATGACACTGCCTAAATAGGCACTATGGTGGTGGTAAGACCCTTAGCCAGTAGCTGAAATCCCAGGAGTGACAGATGAAGACCATCTATGGTAAAGCATCTAGGTCTGTCAATCATGTCATCCCAGGCTGACAAGATACTGGATCCCCTTAGAATAATACCAAAATCTAAGCCAATTATTGAATCAATCATTTTCTGTTTGTATTGAGGCATAATTCTAGGTGAAGGTAAAATGCTGCTTAAGGCTAAGGACATACCTGCCTGAGACACATAGTCCAAGAGCTCAGTCATGTGTCTTCATATAGTCCAGAGAGGTACGTCTCAAGTCATTCACATCAACATGGACTATGACAGAATCATAATGGTAGCTGCTGTTGAGAGACTTGCATGCATGTGTCATATGGCAGATCTTGGCACCTGACAAGACAGCCAACCATGATCTTCTCCTTATCCAGCCTGGAGACAGGGACATCTGTGTGTCTCACGATGGAGTCTCCTATGACTAATATGTTAGGCTTAGTGTTTAGCCTTATGGGCTTCACAGGTGAGACTGGTGCATGAGCTATTGTGTGTATTGTGTTCTGCAGAGGAGGTATTATTTGTAATGTGCTTGTGTTTGTCTTAGGGAGGTCTCTGATGTTTAGGTAAGTTTGTGGCAAGGACCTCCATGTATGTAAGTATGTGTGATGTGGGTTTGGGTGGATTAGGTGGTAAGGTATGTGTGCGGACAACCCACTCAGGGTCAGATTTATTGACTGGAGTGTGAGAGAGCATTGCTTCAAGGTTTTTAATGTAGTTGCATCTTTCACATGTTGAGTTTGTGTGGATTAGAAGTAATGGGTTGTCTGTGTACATGAGGCAATTGTTACACTGCCTCAGGATTCTCATGTCAAACAAGCTGACTGGAAAAACTGTGGGGAATTGCCCATTTATTGTGCTAGGTGAATTTATATGGTCAAAAACAGGACTATGGTAGGGAAGGGATCAAATGTAGGAATAACTAGTGGGTGAGTTGTTTTAATACTTCAGTACTTCAGAGGCTAGGCTTAATGCTACACTAGTAGGTAGAGCAGAGCCTCAGAAAAACTCTTGAGGCTGTTATTACAATGGGATGTTTACTTAGCTACACTAGCACTGCCTTTTTGACTGGAAATGTGCTAAAGATGAGAAACTACACCATTAGGATATACCTGTATCTAAGGGAAAAATTGAAATTATCTGTCTGGCTATGACACACAATTGCATGACAGTCCATGTGCTGTATTATGAGCAAACAAGCAGAAACCTACTCAAGGGTGGGGGTTAAATACCAGAAGGTTAAAACCTAAAACAACTTAAAAAAAAAAAGAACCAATTAGGTGCTTACTCTAAGCCTTAGACCAGCTGTTTACCAGCCAGGGACAATCAGCACAACCCTCTCACTAGAGTGCAGAAAGGCCCTTTCTAGTCCAACATGGCCTGGAAAATGAGGTCAGAACAATCAGCCACTACAAACAAAGAACCAGGCCCAGAAACAGCAACTCTGAGTGTGGACTATGCTACAGCTACTAGCTACACTATTTTAGGCAGAAAACACTACAGAAATGTTTACCACAGCAGCAAAACTGCAGTGAGATACTAAATGAAAGTTGTAAAAAACAAAAAAAAAGAGCAAAGAGGCTCTAGAGAATGCTTTTATATGTAAACAAATCAGTTGTTTGATACACTCCTTGGCAGGAAAATCAAGAAAAACAAACAGGTGCTCAACAAATTGAAAACAAAAATTCTTGTTAAAACCTTTCAAACCGTGAAATGGCTAAAAAAGCTTTACAAACAGTGAAAACAGTAACTAAAATGATTTAACAGGCCCAGTAAGACAGACAATTGCAGTTTTCTTACAGTAATACAATACAGTAAAAAGTTGGCAGCAGACAACAAAAAATGCAATAAATGGTAAGAATAAGCAAAAAATGGTAAAAATAAGCAAGAAAAAAGGCAACTTATGGTTTTTAGGAAGCTCAGAAGCCCCTAGTCATCTGATATCTCAGCACAGAGTTGTGGGTGTGCCCCTCCTCCATTCAGCTCAGTAAGAACAAGCAGAAACCCAGTCAAAGGTGGGGGTTAAATACCAGAAGGTTAAAACCTAAAACAGCTTTAACAAAAGCTCAAAAGAACCAATGAAGTGCTTATTCCAAGCCCTAGACCAGCCAATCTTTACTAGCCAGGGACAAATCAGCACAATTCTCTCACTAGAGTGAAGAAGGGCCCCTTTTCATCCAAGATGGCCTGGAAAATGTGCTTATAACAAGCAACCACTACAAACAAACAATCAGGCCCAGAACTTGATCCTTTCTACAACTTTTATAAAACACTATAAGCTGGATTCTATCTCTAGGTTTAGATCAGGCTTTTTAAGACAAGTTTCCAAGAGCTACTTGACTCTTCTTCTTCCATCTCTCAAATGTAGTAAGCTCCCCAACTTTCTTTGGTGTGTTTATGCCAGAGTGTGAATACTTACTTATTTTTTGTTGTTTCTAGCATTGTCCTTTCAGGGCTCAGCCCCACCCTCTCTCTGTTGGCAAAAAAGCTCTGTAGGGCTTGAAGCACAAACCTGTATGTCTAGTCAGCTCAGCTTGAGTGTGGGGAAGGTGCCCTGAAGCTTTAGAAGCTGTCCAGCTGTTATATCCTTGACAGGATGTAACCCAAATAGCTATGACTGCTGCAGGAGTGATCATTTGAACATCTACTATTCTGGTAAGTTTACTTATAGAACTGCACTTTCTTCATCATACAGTCCAATTTATTTCATTTATCTCTCACCTCACACATCTCATTTGCCTATTGTTCTGGATTTTTTTGTTCCTTACTTGAATAACAGCTTTTCATTAATTTCAAGTGGATTTAGTAACTCTGCAAGTTCCCCTTGTTTACTATAACTTTATACGAGTCATGCAGTTTTTTCTCTGAGAGGACAAACTATTGGCTAGGTTCCTAATCTAATTCTAAGGTCAGTTTTAACCTTTTCCTAGTATAGTCAGGCAATTTTGTGAAATTGTTTTAGTGTTGTAGTAAAAGTTATATTCAGATATGTTATGTTTAAAAGTTTAGTTTGCTTTTGGTTAATCTTTTTGGTGTAGGTTTGTAGATGTGTGTCTATTTTCCTAGCAATGGAATTTTCTAACTGAATGGTTGTGGTTCTGAATGTCTTTTTCAAATTACATAATTTCTTCCTTTTAGTTTCAGTAACTTTAATTTCTAATAGTATGATTTATTTTGTAGTTGCTTTGTCTTCTGCAGTTTGATTATACTGTGTTGTGTGAAAATATTTGAAGTTTCTTTTTCAATGTATTTGTATTAATGGGGCTGCTGGGTCTGAAGTATAACACATTACACATCTGATACTGTAAGATTACTGAAAAAGTAACATGATAACTAGAGAAATCACAAGTCTTAAAAATCAGGTTCTCCTAATCTTAATGTAGTGACTATTTCATGCACCATATGATCCGGATACCCACATATTCTTAATATCTACTGCTTTCCTTGTTATCACAAACTACAGTTACATATTTATTTCTTGTAGAAATAATTTTCTGATTGGTTGAATTATTTTATTTTTAATGGGTTTATCTTTTATCTTCACTTTTCTATCTTAGGGGCTTAATTTATTCAGGCAAAGTCTTTTTTGTGTGTGTCTGGGGGGATTAACTGTAATTCTTGCATGAATAGATTTAAGTTATTGTGTGAGTTCCATGATAAACTTAAAATGCAGAAAAATATTTGATGGTAAACATATGATAAAGATAAATGAAAACATCTATGTAGTGCATGGAGCTCCATGATTATGTGCCATAATCAGAGATAAAACAAACCTGTAAAGTGCTTCTGCAGCATGAGACATGACCATAACAGCATTTTCAGAGGTCTGTAACAATTGTTACATACCCCTAAGCATTGCTACAGTCAGGTGACAGGTCTCATAAGATGTTACTTTGCAGTCAACTGTCCATGACTTTTTCCTTCAATTATATTACTTGCTCCATATACAGCGGCACTCATTAAGTCCTTTACTGGCTATCAAAGTGAGTAAAGACTTCATGTTTCTTCTTTCTCATTTGTAACCGGTAGTACACTGAGTAGATAAAACTCCATACACTACAAAGAGTTATGACTGGGTCTCACCAATCATAAGCAGTTATTTATTATGTGTTCTTGACATGGATGCCAAGCATCACCTCTCAAGCTTTGCTCTCAAGGTGAATTTCTTGGCAACCATATCTCAAATACATGGTAACATGGTTACGATCAGACACCCAATCATAATCCTCCATATCTTGATAAATCTGACCATATTTCTCACACCAGTTAATAAGATTATACATGCAGAATGAAAGCAGTATTGATATTTTGTACCAGAGAAAACCTTTTTCCACTTGACTTAACTTTACAGTGAATGCTGATAAAGTACGTCTTTCCACCACTTGGTAACAGAAATTTGCAAAATGCTCAGTTTGTTACACTTTTCTCAGAAATTCTCAATCAAGTTAAGATTTTTTCCATGAGAGGAATTTTACAATCCAATGTATATTTAACATCATTGTCATCCCTGTTATCTATCCACCTTTATGTAATGTCGATATGTCCTATATCGATATATGTCTGCTTCTTGCTGTCTGTCCCACACATGCAGATTTACTGTGCCTTTGTAATAAAATGCATGCATGTCAGATGGAAGATATTATGCCAGTCTCATAACAAATCACAACCCCAGCATTCAGAAATGCATCCTTTGTTATGTCTACCTGCTGCTTTTATCTCAAATTTTAATTATTGTTAATATAAAAAAATTGCTGTTGTTGGCATTGTATGCTACTGAGACTGCATGGAGATTGGAATGCCTGGGTCCCTGTAGTTGATAGATTTACATTTGTTGACCTGGAATGTTCAGACTGGATTACCAGTGAAGTTCTGGAGAGAATAACATCCATATTACAATAATCCATCAAACAAAATAACATACACCAAAAATAATACAGACAAAAGGATTCAGTTGGCTCTCTATATAACATTCAGTGTATGTATGTAAAATAGCAAAAACAGATAAGCAGCTAAGTCTATATTAGGAGAAGCAGGATAAAGTAGCAGTAACAACAATACCACTTCATCTAGTGTTAAGAGAATGTTGAAATATGGTGTAATACTGGAGTTTAAGTAAGACAGAGGGGCCAGGGTGTATGAAATGTGAAAAGGTTCTCGGCCTTCCTGAGAATACTGGAAAATATGAAGGTCTCTCCAAACACCATTATATTGGGTGACTTCAACTACCCAAACATAGACTGGGAACATTACTCTAGCTCCAACACCCTAGCCCAAAGGTTCCTAGAATTTATAAACTCAAATGCTATGGAACAACTTGTTACCACTCCCACAAGAGGGGAAAACATACTGGACCTGATCATCACCAACATGGGGACACTATGCTCCAGACCAGAAGTGTATCCCTCACTGGTAAGATCAGACCATAAACTAATCTCACTGGATATTCACATCCTGACCCCACCCCCTGCCCAGAAAACCACAGTGAAAAACTTCTCTAAAGCAAATTTCACATGCCTCAAAACCGAGGCGAAATCCTTCAAAGCCCCCGGGCCTGTAGAAAATACGGCCCAGACCGCAGAATCCTTTATAAACACATTCTATGAACACCTTCAGGAATGCATGGATCATGCAATCCCAAATAAAACCAAGACCCAATCCTCCAAAGGCAGACGTCCTGTCTGGTGGACCCCAGCCATAAACAAACTATACACTAGAAGGAGGAAGCTACTACATGATAGAGCAAAATCCCAAAAAGTGAAGGCATCTCTGATCAGTATTAGCAAAAAACTACGGGCACTCATAAAATCGTCTAAGGCCAGTTTCGAGAGAAAAATTGCACAGGACACTAAGGATAATCACAAGGCTTTCTTTAGTTATGTTAGGAACCTGGGTGGGAATTCCCAGATATGCTCAGAATTAGTCCAAAATGACAAAAAATACACTGAGCCCACAGACATTGTCAACATCCTAGCTGACAGGTTCAGTGCAAACTTCTCACCCCCCTCCCCACCAAAAGGGCAAATATCTATCCCAACAGAGTGCTGCCCCCCTGACATCTCAGATGCTCAGGTAAGAGCCGCCCTCTCCAAAGCAAAAAACACAGCATCAATGGGACCAGATGGTGTCCCGGGCTGCGTCCTACATGAACTCCAAGAAGAGCTAAACCCAAACATAAAACTACTGTTCAATCTTAGCCTTACTACAGGATATGTACCCAAAGAGTGGTGTACAACAACAGTGGTCCCTCTCCACAAAGGTGGTGCCTCAACAGATCCTGGAAACTATCGCCCCATAGCTTGGTCTGCAAAGCTATGGAAAGGATCATCATGGACCTCATAAATAAAGATATTGGGGACCTACAGACACTGGATCCTACTCAGTTTGGCTTTGTTAAGGGCAGATCCTGCCTCTTAAACCTGGTTGATTTCTTTGAAACAGTCACCAAGGCCATTGACGAGGGGAAGGTGGTCCACACAGCCTACCTGGACCTCGCAAAAGCCTTCGATACAATACCCCACTCGGGCATTATAGATAAGCTCACTAGCTTAAATATAAACTCCCATGTCACTAGATGGGTTGCAAACTGGCTCAAGGACAGAACCCACATGGTTAGAATTGCTGGAGCCATGTCAGACTCCAAACCAGTTACAAGTTGCGTCCCACAAGGCTCAGTCCTGGGACCTCGCTTGTTCGGTATATATTTCTCGGCGGTACAGGCCAACACGGAAGGACTGTGGCTGACCAAGTTTGCAGATGACTGCAAACTGGGCACCATAATCAACTCTCCACCTGGCACAAGCATCCTCCAAATGGGCCTCATAGAAACAGACAACTGGTGCCAGAGCCATGGCCTCAAGCTAAACGCCAAAAAGTGTATAGTCATCCCCTTTGGCAAAAACAAAGTGCCCACAAATTACCACATAGGTGGTAATCCATTAAGTACAGAAGAAGTCATTAGGGACCTGGGGACCCAAGTTGATAGTAATCTCTCATTTGACAACCACGTGGCCAAAGTGGTTAGAAAAGCATTTTATATAGCCCACCTAATCATGAAGGAATTCACATCTAGATCAGGGGAGGTCATCGTGCCTCTTTACTCATCCCTCATCAGGCCCATAATTGAGTACAATGCCCTTTTGGGATGTACCTTACCAGTCACCTGCAGCAACTGGAAAGACCCCAAAAGTACCTCACCAAGAGGATCAAAGGGCTCAAACAGATGCCATATGCTGCCCGGTTAAAGAAACTCCAGCTCTACTCAGTGGCATACCGCCTGCTCAGAGGCGATCTGTGCCTGACGTATAAAGCCATGTCCAACCCGGAATTAATGGACATGCTGCACCTCAGAAAATCCAAATCCCATTGAGCTATGTGCTCGTGAGACTTGAACCTCAGCACTGAAATAAATAGGACATGCTGGAGGGACAGATTCATAACCCAGAGGCACCCTTCACTCTGGAATAAAATCCCAGTCCAGGTTAGGCAGAGTCCCACATTGACTCTCTTCAAGAGGAATCTTGATGAGTGGATGGGAGATCGTAGGTTTACCCCGGCTATCACTTCTGTGTCACTGTTAGACAGAGGCACAGTATACTAACCTCAAAAAAAGGCATAGCAAAATTAATTTAAAATGGGTGGCGAAAGCCAAACACACTCTGGCTAGGCTTATATATGCCCTAGGGCAGATAGCCTAGTATGAACCTATGAACCTATGAACCTAAGAAGATAAACTTCTGATGGCCCCTCAGTAACATGTCTGAGTTCTATGAAAATGTTCTTGGAGCTCTGATTTGAAATCTTGTTTTGTCTGAATACTTTTTGTTGGAGTTTGTTCCTGAGTTTACCGACTGCTACCATAGATGTGATATCGCCAAATCTAATATATGATCTTGGAATATGGTTGTGATGTATAGCAAAGTGTTTCCATTAGCTAATGTCTGTTAGAGAGGAATAGCCAGGAAAATATGGAAGCTTTTGTGAGAGTTGAATGACAGCCAAGTGAAGATACAATAGCATCACTAACACAACATAATTAGTACAATAATCTGCAATAAGGAAAACTGTCCAGGGACACAAGGTATATCTGATGTATTTCTTGAATCCTAGTTTCTGTGGTGGAAGTCTGATATAATCACTGACATCAGCTATCAACTATTTCTAGTTAACTAAATATCTGTGATTATACCACATGCTACACACCACTCAATTGTCTAGTATTCTGCAGAATTTCCATTTTTACCTGGTTCTTTATAACATTTGTTGTATGTGACATCTGAGTTTCAGATTTCATATCCTTTAGAAAATGCTTGATAATGCAAAATCGGTTGTTTTAGCAACATATGTTTATACGAGCGATATTAACAAACTGTCCCTGATTTTGAGCTTTTATTCCCCTATTGTTTCTGTCTTTGTCCACAATTCTTGCAGGTAGATAGATATGCTACATACTAAAATGTCAGACTGGCTAGCCATGACCTGATACTGTATAGCAGTGAAGAAATGAAGACAGCATACAGATTAAGCATGGCCATGTCACTTTTGGTTTCATTTTGAAGTGATAGCAATCTACTTAGTGTAGAATAATTAATATATTAACTCTAAATAATATGCAAATTAGAGAGTTGTGATTTTCTGTTTTTAATAATAGTTCAGATGATTGTAAACTAAAAGAAAATATGGGGAAATTGAGTTATCTCAACATCTAGCCTTGCATTAGTGTAAAAATAAAATTGGAAAGATGACTTGGTACGTAATGCTATTGGTGTTAAATAAAAGGTTTAAAGCTAAATCTCCCTGGAAGGAGGGGATAAACATTCTTCAAAAATTTACTTCATTGTTGTACATAATGACATCTTTATAAAGAATTTTCCTGATTCTGTAAATGCACATTGTTTGCATGGGTTTGTGCTCAATTCCTCAGAGATTCTCTTGGTTTGATTACTTTGCCTGAGAGCTACAAAAAAATCTGCTGCATCTAAAGCCATCCACTGCTAAAATAACGAAAATAAATGTCATTTTACACTTTTGCTGATTATTGTTTTTTACTGCATTTCATAATAATCCTGGATTAATTGTTACATTTCTCACACTTTAACAGAGTTTCAAAGCTGAACTGTTTCCACTGCTGCTGCTGTAGTACTTAATTACATTGTGTCTGCTAATTTTACAGGGCAGTAATATGTATCCAGATTTTGTTTTTTCCTACACTTGAGCTTTAAAACCTGCATTTTTACATTAAGAGGATTTTCTGACTGCACTCTTGTGGCAGATGTGTGCTGTAACAAACCTGTTTGAGTTTGGGGCTGCTGGTTGAAAGCTTATTGTGTGTTTTCCTTAAAGTTCTGTAGGCCTTGCTGTTGTAAAACTTGATTTTCTGATTCTGTATAAGCCCAGTGTTTGCGATAGGCTGCTTCTGCACAGCAGCAGTTAGTAGTACCCTGTGTAGATGCAAGCATTATCAAGTTAAAATTTCCCTTTGAATCACCATCTCAGTAACTTTCCCCAATGCCCATGCTGCTCTAGGAACATCTGAGGTGTGTGCAGAGAAGCATCGCCTTGTTGGATTATTGCTTTTCACAGAGTATAGCACCCATTCTTTGTCCATGTGCCATCATCTCAGTCCAGTTAAATCTCCCCACCCTGGTTAAACCTGTAATAAAAAAAAATGAAACTATAGATAGGCACTTTCCCACTATCTCTGTGGCCAGCCTGGTAGACATGGGCATCCTGAGGCATTGTAGCAATTGTCTCATGTTTACTGACAACCACTTAATCATGAACATAGTATGTGACAGATACAGTTACACTATGAAAATTGAGATATGACTCTCACATACTGACAAATGAAATAACAAACAGGTTGTCAGCACACACACATTTCCTTCACTTAATAAGGTCTTCACACATAAACCCACATATGTGGAGGTACTCAACAAATAGCTTACCAAAATCTCAGAAGTCTCCTGTATGCTGCCCTCAGAAACCACATGCAAACAAAACCAAGTCAACACTAACCACTACACAATAATATACACATTGCAGTGTCACTACAAGCAAGTCCCTAAGGGAAAACACCATGCATTAAAACATCTTGGTCACAGGAGTCCATCATGAGACACATGGGCATCCTCCTCACCAGGTTGGATTAAGGGAGGGTTACAGTCAGTAGCCTGTTAGGGGCCAGGATTCACCAGATCATGCAGGCACTCAGGTCACTCAACTGCAAGTACCAGTAAGACTCAGTCATCGTCTATGTGGGTGTGAATGATTTGAGACATATCTCCTTGGACTATATGAAAACAGAGATAATGGACCTCTCTAAATACATTTTGTTATGCTGGTATGAGCCTTGCATTGATCAGCATTCTGCCCTTATCAGGAATGATACCACAATACAAACAGAAAATGATGGACTTCAATAGTTGGCTTAATTATTGGAGTCATTCCAAGGAGATCTAGTTTGTGTCAGCCTAGGACGACATGATCGAAAGCCCAAGCTGCTTTGCCAGAGATGGTCTGCACCTGTTCTTGTCATCTTCTAGAACCAGCTGGCAAAACAAAGGGACCTGAAAATGAGAAAGTGCATTCACTAAACTGCTGAACTTCCCTGAAATGTACTTGCTTTTAAATGGTAAATTAATTCTTAAACAATGCAATACTAATGCCTTCAAAATAGACTGCAACCATATAGATTTAGATGAATTATTATAAAACCACCATTTGGTTATCTGAATGGAAAATGATCTTGCAATTGGCAAAAAATCTACACAAATAACCAAAGCCACCCAAATGGGCATGATTTCCAAGAATGTAATACATTTTTATGTTCCTGAGACCAAGAATTTGGTCAGGGTTCAGAAAACCATTGCAATGGAAAAAAGGATGATGCCAAACTCTCCAGCAACATCAGTGAACAAATGAAGGGACTGGACTAAAAACGGCCCCTTTTGCCAAAGAGAAACACCATTAAAACTGGCCAGGAATATCTCCCAGCAAACTTACAACTCCTCTATGGATACCATTTTCAGGTAGAAAAAAATTAGTAAGCAGGGGTTAACACTAAAAACAATTAGCCCACTGAGCAGAACTAAGAATGAGCTAAATCCACCCATGATCCATAGTCAACATGACCATACTCCCTTAAAATTCTTTCCTTATTCATACAAGTATATATTTTTTTATATTAGAAATAAAAATAAAATTCTTGGGCCATTCTCTTTACACCAATAATTAATCTCAGAAATGTTCGAAACAAAACCTGCAACCTGCTCAAAGCTCTTCATCCTATCACCAAGACGTGCAACCTTCCATCTGTCTCTAAGGTGAGGAGCACTGCCTTTCATAATGTGAAAAAAATGAGAAAAATGTGGAACACTTACCAATAGCATACAAACATCAGCTAGGAATTGCACAGGATAGTTGAAATGTATTACTTTATACTTTTCTTTTATGAATATAATTCAGTATTATTTAACATGGACATTATTTTAAAATTACTTAAACTGAATATATGTTAGACCCTTTCAGTGTGAAAATGCAATAAACACGGACTTTTAAAGACTTAAAATGTGGGAAATTCCTCATTATGTGATGCACTTGAGAAGTATATGTATCTTATTAGCTATTATCATTCATTTATTGTTTTAAATATACATTTATTTAATCTTCATAATAACCATGAAACACCCCTCAAGCTTTCCTTTAATTATACAAAAGCAAATACTCCTTGTAAGGAGCAGACTTCAATTGTAAATAAATGGCAAGCTATTTACCTCCTATATGTATATTCATTAGTGGGGGGGGGATCATAGACACAACCATGCACCTCTTATGGGATTGCAGTACAACCAGTGTCAAGGTTTTGCAAAAGCACTCTTCGAGAAAACTAATGAAAAATAAGTGGGAGGACTGCTGCAACCAAGTTTATTCGGGAGATCCAATGATCGAAATAGAGAATTAAACAAAAATAGAGTCTGAACAAAATCCAGAAAAAATAATTTCAGTTCCTTGGAGCAAGAGCTAAAATGTTATGAAAAATTTTCTTCTGACAGGTTTTTCCTCAACTGAGCTGATGGTGCCTGCCATTGGTACTTGCCTTACATGTGACAGATGATAGGTTTGAGTGCAAACAAGGTTTTTTTTTTTGCTTGTGTGCAGTTTTTGAACATCATAGTGTGCACTATTATGTTTTAATAAAAGTTCTTTAATCTTTTAACATTAAGTACCTGATTGAACAGCTGTTATTTTTGCTGCATATGAAAACCTTGCAACTCTCATGGATGGAGTCAACATGAACAAATACATGTAGACTTATAAACTTGATATTCATCCATTTAACATTACAAACTACAAGTACAGCCACTTTGAGACAGGGTACAGTCATAGCCGGCCTTAGGCATAGGCCAACTAGGCAGCCACCTAGGGTGCCGCTGTAGCATGGGCACTTTTTCAGTATTTCTCTTGTGTAGGTAGACCAGGATGGGGGTATGCAATGGTGTCATGGGGGGCACCGTGGAGACCTTTTGCCTAGAGCACCAGTTGACCTAAGGCCGCTCCTGGGTACAGTAGATTCAAAGCATATTCAATTTTTTATCTGCCTACAAGCAAAGAATATTTATCAAAAGTGAGATAAAAACTTGATAACAGCAATATGCAGTGTTTAGCCAAAACCTCTTAGTTGAGGTTTAGTCATGTAAACTAAAGTGGCAGACTGAGACACCTGGTCCTTGACAGATATAATAACAGAGGAAATGCATTTCAACCACTAAATTAAAAAAAAAGTTATTCTATTTGCATTGGAGCAAGTATATTTCATTTTTAATTTGAATTCAAAGTCTTCTTCATAACCACAGGAAACCTGACTGCAGCTATACAGTGTGAAGTTTATCAAACTAAGTATTCATACAAAAAAAAAAAATGTATATATATATATATATATATATATATATATATATATATATATATATATATATATATATATATTTTTTTGGCAAGCTTTCAGTGAAGGGCTTCATATAGGTCTAATTTTGTTGTGAATACAATTCTTACCTAATAGGTGAGGGTGAGGTTACAAAATATAATAGAGGCAGAGACTTTTCAGTACATTTATTTATTTGCTCTGTTTTACTAGGATATCTGAATGAGCAATAATGCTTTTCAGTAGTAGATACATCACACAGTATTCATTTAATCACATTGAAAATTCTTACACAGTTATATCCTATGGGTTGGGTAGTGAATATTGAAGTTTGTGTCCTTAACTCTTGTATGTTTCAAATATGACCCCCATGACTCCCACTTTGTGCCAATTGTTTCTTAATCATCTGACCATCTTCCTTTTATTTGAATGTACATTTGCGTGTGTGATATATTGGTGAATTTTGAGCACAAAATGCCAAATAATGATCTACTTTTCTAATGAATGCACCCTTAATCATAAATGGCACAACATCGCACTTTAGTCTCTCACACATACACACATGCACAATGAAAAACATGCAGACGTACAGGCATGCGTGCACACACACAAGCCATAATGCTCAACTTGTTTGCTTAAGAAGTCTAGATACAGACAAAAATAAGGAGGTACAAAGGCCAAAAACCAGAATGATTTTTAAATTACTCTAATTTATCTAAAAGGTAGTTGGACAAAAAAAAAATTTCAGTAAGTTCCATAAACAATAATAAGGATAACATGTCTATGGTCACTAACCCACACTCATCTTCAGTGATGCCAGAAAATCAAAAATGTTATAAAAAGCAGAGCAAAAATCTGAGTCCAGATCTATTCCTCTAGTCATCTCCATGGACAGCAATTCATAAAATATCATAAGTATTTTTTCAATTAGAATTAAGGGAATAGGTGATTGTGCATCTGAGATAATTAAAATACTAGTCCCAAGCTAAAATTAAGAAAAAAATTATCATTAGATTTAGATTTTTTATGTTTAGTATTGGAGTTGTCTGGGAGGTACTTGGACAAAATTAGCACACTGAATTGAGATGGTTATTCAGATATATTTCAGGTTATAGGAATGATGAGCTGTCTTTAGTATGATTATATGAATTACATCAACAAATTGTTATTTTTAATTTATAAAGCAAAACATGTTTTGATAAGTAATGTTATCACAGCCACAATGGATTGCAAGTAATATATGTAACATTTATTCATTTTGTCAAGATGTGAGGGCTTCAGTTCTTTGGGGCTGTCAGTTATCACTGAAAATGTGGCTTTAATAGAATGAGATGCTTTCATTTACACATACATTTGGCCATTGTGGAATCCACTATATTTGTTTTTTTTAGATTTGTGGCATGGTAAATAATATGTAGCATAATTCTTGTCTTTTTATCTTAGCACAGGTGAATACAATCCAGAAATATATTTTGAGGGGTCTGTGTTAGATTACTGAACATCCAAATTGTTGAAACAGATATGGTCAAGACCATTTGACTGACAATTTGTTTGTCGAACAATTCTGACTGAGATCGTGGTACAACAGGGATCAGGGAATCTGCCCTTTTCCCACTGTAGTATAATATCAGAGTTGGTATAAATAATTATCAGGGGGTGTGGGGTTGCTGAGGGACTTGAACCCCCTACAAAAACATTATTTGTGTTGTTTACAGGTGTTGTTTGGGTTTAAGTTGTTTATTGACAAAATGAATTGTCGACAACATAGTCTGGACCTCATGCGTTTCAACAATTTAGACATTTGATAAAGTAACATAAACCTGTTTTGAATGCTATACAGACCAGCTGAGATGCTACTTTCTTTGATGTTTGACATAATACTTTACAATCCTGTCACTGTTTAAAGGGTGACCACTGGAAAGTTCTCTGCTCCTTCCTTTTACAATGGTAATGGTCTCCACGCTTTAAAAGCTTGTAGTCTCAATATCAGCAAGTACTACAGAATAGGACTTTAAAGAGGTTATTAGTGTGAGGTCCGTACCCTTTGTTTTTTGAAGACTACCATCCCTGGTACCTACTTAAAGTCAAAGGATCATAACTGCAATCCTCAGAACAGCAAAAAGTTTAAGTGCAGTATCTTGGAGTGTCCCCATCCCTTTTCCTCGAGCTTCCACAGTCTTGGAGTTATAGCACAAGTGTGGGGGCACAGCCACCATGTCAGGGGTACAGCAAGAATAATCCACTTCCCCACAAAAAAAAACGATTTGATGATACACCAATTTGTTGACTGTTTATTTTTTTAAGACTTCTGGTTTGATTTTTAAAGTGTGTGAACTCAGTATCATTTCTTACACTTGCAGTTGGTGGTCGCCATCTTTGTATGGAAGACAAAATATAAAACTCTTGATGTTTCAGTTTGACAAACTGTCGGCAGTCTGTAATTAATTAATATTATGTCATGTTGCTTCATTTCTGCTAATTAAGTCCCTAATCCTTATTCATTTATAGCAAGACATTTTATCCTCGATATCGAATTGTTCCACGGCCACTACATTCAATCATGTTGCCCCGAAGTTCTGAGTCTGGACTCAGACTCTCAAATTTATTTATTTATTATTTGACTTTTGTTAAATGGGTTAGTCCATTGGGTTGGGGGCCCATTTTCAATGGAGACCCGAGGAGAAAAGATCCAAAACAAGTGATACAAATTACAATAACAAGGTTACATTACAAGCCATAAATGAATATGAAAATACATAGAAACAAAAACATTTGTGCCTTAGTGGACATTTATAGAGTATAACATTCAGCAAGAGTATAGTTATGTTCTTATAGAGGTAGAGCTTGGAAACAAAAATGAAGATTTACAAATGGTGCATAAGCAACAAAAGAGATTAAACAAAAACAGAATAAGACCTAAAAGCAACATGAATGTCTAGTCCAAGTTGATAGAGAGGAAGAGAAGTATTAAATAGAAGAGTTGAAAAGAGGGGAAGGAAGGAGTGTGGAGGAGAGTAAAGACAGTGACAAGAAAAGGGGTTATGAAAAGAGAGGGGGGAGATGAGAAAGTAAAAGTACTTCATGAGTGGCAAAAGACGAGATTAAGTATAAACAACGCTCAGTGGTATTGCTAAGGGTTAATAGGACTAGTGATTATAAAGTTACATAAAAGTATGAAGGGAATTGTTATAGCCTGATAACTGGGGGAGAAAATGTTAGGTAGGGTAGTGACAGATGCAGGAGGGAGAGTGGGCAAGGTAGTTTTTTAATTATTTTTTGAAAAGGTAGATAGGTTGGATAGATCATAAGTTAGTTGGGAGTTTGTTCCAAGTTTTAGATATGGAGCATTTGTAAAGTAATCTGCCTATAGCTTTGTTAGGCTTGTAAGTTTGAAGCAGCAATTTGTCTGTGCTGCTGAGAGATCATGTGGGTTTATAGAGAGATTTGAGTGTGGACAGGGAGGGATAGTCTGTGGGTTTGTAAAGTAGAGAATGTACCATCTATAACTGTGAAAGCTGGAGCAGTTGAGGGAATTCGAGCCACTGTCATTGTTTAAGGGCAAGGCAGTGAAAGGATTCATAAGGGAGATAACAGACAAATCTAGCTATCTGGTTATAAGTTTGTCCAAGTTTGGTAAAAAGGTTTGATTGGATATTTTTTAAAAATAGGGGAAGCCTAGAGTAGGCAGGGGAGGAAATAGGCTTCGGCAAGTGAGGTCCTTGAGGTGGTGGGTAAGAAGATTTTGTATTTGTACAGTAAACCTAATTTTTGATGGGTCTTTTTGATGGATTGTTGGATATGATAGTCACATTTCAGTTAGTTATCAATTGTAATTCCTAGAAGTTTTGTAAAGCAGTCAGCGTGAATGATGTCATTGTCTAAAGAAGAGAGACTTAAGGAAGTTTTAAGATAAGATGTAGATTTCAGAAGGAAAAGAAGAACTTTAGTTTTCTTTGAGCTGAGGATGAGTTTGTTATCGATTAACCAGCATTCGATAATATTGAAGGAAGCCTGTGCGAGAGAGAGAGAGAGAGTGAAGATCGGTTGGGTTATCGGAGAGGGTGATAAGAGTAGAATCATCAGCATATTGGACAGTGATGATGAACTGCAGGCAAAGAGAAGATTGTTAGTAAAAATATTAAAGAGAAAGGGGGCCTATAAAGGATCGTTAGGGGACACCTGTTCGAATAGGTAAGAAGGGTGAATAGGAAGCCTGCCATCTAACAGATTGTTGTATGTTGTTAAAATAACTATTGATCCAAAGAATGGTGGAAGTGGAGAGGTTTAGTTCAGTTAGTTTAGAGAGGAGCTTAGGGTGGGAGACAATGTTGAAACCTTTGGAGGGGTTAAGGAAGAGACATGATACCAGTTTATTGTTTTCTCTTGCCTCTGCTATAAACTGGGAGAAAGATAGAAGGGCTGTGGATGTGTTGTGGTGAGGTCTAAATCCATGTTGAGAGGGGGTAAGGAGGTTTTCTTGAAGTAGATAGGTGATAAGCTGTCTATGAATGTATTTCTCTAGAATCTTTGAGAGAGAGGAGAGGATGGCTATCGGTCGGTAATTGGAAGGGTCTGTGGAGTTACCTCCTTTGTGAAGTATAATAGTATAGAAGGATTTCCAAATTTCAGAGGCTGAAGATTCTTTGATAGAGCAGTTGATAATGATTGAGATGAGATATGCTATAGAATTGACTGCAAGTTTGAGAAATTGGGGGGGTAGGTTGTCTAAGGAGGGAGAGCATGGTTTAAGTTTCTGGAAAAGAGATTTTATATAGGTAGTAGCAACCGGTTTCAGGGAGAAGACTGACTGGAGGCAAGTGGTGGAGGGGGTTGTTCTTGATTGTTGTCTGGGGGAGTTATTTTATTAATGGAGTCAATGAAGTAATTGTTTAGCAGAGTGGTGGTTTCAAGAGGTGTTTTATTAGGAAGGGGTTGGGGATAGAAAGTTTTCCTGGATGGAGCATATTGTTCATAGTGTGCCAACATTTTTTGGGGGTAGAAAACTGGGTAGATTGATCTTCTTGGCAGTAAGTTTTTTTAGTAAGGTTTCTTAATTCTTTGTATTTAAGAATGAGGGAAGACGATTTTGAGTTAGTCCATTGTTTGCAAGTGCTGTCTCTAAGTTGCATAGTGGAAAGGGTATCTTTAGAAAGCTAGGGAAAGTTTCCTGATGGGAGCTAGGGCATTTAGTATGTTTAGGAATTTATTGTTAAATTCAAGAACAACATAATTTTGAGGAAGGTTATACAGGTGAGACCATCTGACCCGGGGAAAGTTGGTTGTTGAATGTTTCTGCAGCAAAGCAGAGAGCTTTGCAGAAAAACTCTCTGTAAACCAAGGAGTCTGATAGTAGAGAGTGAACACATTAACAGTGGGCAGAGAGGGTAAAAGAAAAGGTATATGCACTGTAGAGTATCTAAGTGTGGGACCAAGCTAAAGTATGAAGCACTCATAAAGGGGCAGTATAGTCTCTGGATGCCTGTTAAAAGCCTAAGTCTCAAACTGAAAAAATACAGATTAGTAGCAAAGGGAAAGGTGGATCTAGGACAGTGGGCTGGGAGTCTATTCACAAAATTGTGGTGGAGGGGGGATAGTGAGTAGGTCTGAGAAAGACGTTTGCATGCCACAACCACTATGTTTAATTGTAAGTAGGAACAGTACTTTCAGCAGAAAATTAGAACAGTACTTGCAAAAGAACTGTTAACTTTTATCAGAATGACATGCTATAGATTTTTAGTAGAAAGAGGTCTTGCCACTCAGATCACAATAGTTCTGGTAGGTTATTATTCCAGCCGAGTCTGGTATTATTCCAGCTGAGTCTGGTCAGTGAAAGAGAGTGCAATAATGTCTATGTGGGTAGCTGTAACAGAGAGAAGAAAAACACATGAGTTGGCAAAGGAGCAAGGTTACTTGACAGAGAACCCATATTATGCAGGACAAGGTAGCTACAGTTAAAAGGGATGGACAAGAATATATAGATGCATATACAGGAACAGGGCAGAGGAAGAAAAATAAAGAAGTAAGAACAAAGACTATAGTTAATCATTTTATGGAAAATGGGTGAAAGGAATATAGTACTACACTGTAAAATGTATATCACAGTAGATACTGGCTGTGTGGAGTAAAAGGTGCAGCCCTGTTTATGACCCAGATGATTTCATTTTAACTAGCAACTCTGACACTGACAGGAAGGACTAGCAACTCTGACACTGACAGGAAGGATATAAGTTAGTGGACTTCTCACCTATCCTAAAGAGTGGAAAAGGTAGTTCTTCTTGATAACTACCACCATACAAGGGGAAACTTGCAAGACACTGATGGCTGCCTTCCTTAGCTTATGTGTGGCAGTATAGAGGCATACCATTTCTCCACAGTGATATAGGAACTCACATCAGCCACTGGAGGACTGGATTAGTTTCTTACAAGAAAATCATCAGCACCCCTCATTGAGGTATTCCTTGTAGGCCAGTGGAAAGATCATAGGAGTGTGGCTGAAGAGTGGTGAGATATTAGGTGGGATTTAATGCTTCAGGGGATACCTGATAGGCATTGCATGGTCCTGTGGGAACTTAAACTGCTGGTCTGGATGATTAGTGGCATGGAACAGGTGATCAAAAAATGAAGATATCAGCTGGTGACCATGTAAAAGCAGATGTTATTCCTACCTGGATGCCACCTCCCTTTCATTGTCTGTCACCCAATTCAATGACAATATTATCACTGATATAGACTGAATGGGCACAACTTAGTGGAAGGGAAACAAACAGCTATATATCTATGTTATAGCATATTATGTACAGCATAGAGTGTATGAAATATGCTATATACTGAGTAATTAATGTTATTTGGTAGTGACCCCCACAGCACATTGCAGGTCAGAGCAGAATGACTGCTCTATGTACACCCAAATTAGCCCATTCTTTCTGCTGCCATGGGAGCTAGAAATTCCAAGGAAAGGAAGGGCCGTTTGATCCTTTCATTCTTATGCAGGAATCTCCTATGAGCTCTTTCATTTGCACTATGTGTTAGGTTGTAGGGTGCAGGCCTGCTTGTTGATCCTATCAAGCAGCCTACCCACTACCCTGGCAGATCACCTCTCTCTCTTTTAAGCTGACTCTGCTGAGCTACACTATAGCTACTCCCTAAGAAGAAACATGTCTCCATGTGCTGAATTATCCATGGCTGACTGTGCAACTTCTATACAGTATCTGTGTCTCAACAGACTCATGCTTCATGAAACAGACACCTAGTGCCTCTGCTATGTGCTACTCATGCTCCTCTAGGATGGGTGAGACAATATGGTCATATCACTCCCGTTTTCTCCTGCCAGCTCCTAAACTGAGTTGCAGTTTGAACTCATATCATTTGTGGAACAATTACCGTTATTGTGTTTATGAATATCTGCAAATAAGGTTACCCACATTTTAACATGCATGATGTGAATACATCTAAGCAAATCTGTAGCTGTTGCAAGACAGCCCACACTCACAGCTAATGCTCAGCACTTGTTTTACTGAACATCTGAATTCTGATTTTGCATGAGACACAGAACACCCTGTCACATAGCCTCCACAGATGACACTTCACCCCACTCCATGATTTTACATAATATAACCAGCTGCAAAATCACCACAACTCATGCAGTGGAGATTTTTCCCCTACAGCACCCTCTTTCAAAAC
>NC_056742.1:60772759-60990259 GCF_019279795.1 Protopterus annectens | reverse complement strand
TAGGCAGCCCCAACTGCTTCGCCAGGGATGGGTGCATCTCTTCTCCAAGACTTTTATATATTGGCAAAGTCCTTGTCCACCCCATAGTGCCTTTTCTAGGAAATGTCAGTCTTGTAAAGCTTCCAATATGACTAAAATGAATCTGGATAATGATGTATTGCTGCTCAATGCTAGGAGCCTTAGCAAAAACTCCAGTCCACTTATTACTCTTGAAAGCATCAATATATGCATCATCACAGAGCTCTGGTTCAAGACAGCTAAAAGTACTCCATCACTGCAGGGTATCAATGTCTATCACATGTTCACTGTGTTCAATGCATTACACAAATGCACTAAACATGGTGTCTCCATATTTAAAAAAAAACACTTCATGTCCAGACTCTTTAGACAAAATAATAATGACTTGAAACTCCTCCGTGTTCAATTTTCTATTAGAAAATCTGTGTATTATATCATAGGACTCTCTCTGTCCCTGTCAGCCCATACCTCCTAAGCGGTATGTACTAAGCCAGGCACTATTCTCCTAGGAGACTTCAATTACTCCCGTCATAAACTGGGAGACTTATACATCCTTAAACATGTATACCCAGAGATTTCTAGACTTATACAAATTCCCTTGACCAGTTAGTCTGCCCCTCACCCAAGGGTATTAAAGTCCAGGACTTGGTCCTTACTGCTATGGGGAAGCTTAGTTCTCCCCATGAATTATTACTTCCTTCCTGTTAAAAAAATGTCAGAAACAAAGAACAGCACTGTGCAGAACTAATAGTAAACAGTACCAGCAATCTACTAGCAGACAAATTTAGCCTGAATGTCAATCCCCTTTCTACTCCAATATTCTCAGATCACATACCCACACTTATGTGGCCCCAAATCTCCCAATAAATCTCTTCTTAAGGTGGTAAGGCCAACAACACTACATCTATGTGGAAAAATATAGCAGGCTGAATATTGGTCAACCTGAAGCATGTCTTTTATGATCCCCTACAAAAATTATTCAATATCAGCCTCAAAGCAGGCTCCCTGCCTGATGAATGTGGAACAGCAACATTCAATCCATTGCACAAAGGTGGAGCTTCAATGCATCCAGGTAGTTATAGACAAATAATCCTGACCAGTCTCATCTGTAAGGCTATAGAAAGGATAATTATGGAATTAATAAATAAGGATATGGGTAATCTACTAAGCTCTCCATCCGACCCAATTCAGGTTCATCAAGGGTAGATCCTGCCTAGTTAACCTGGTCAACTTTTAAAAAGTTACTGAAGCAATGGAGGAGGGAAAAACTGTTCACAGAGCATAACTAGACCATGCAAAAGCATTCAACAGCATCCTACACTCAAGTATCTAAATGTTAATCCCCTATGTAACTTGTTGGATAGCAAACTGGCTCACAAACAGAACAAAGGAAGTTAAGGTCAGCTGCTCTATCTTCCTGCAAAGATCTATCTTTAGTGGTGTACTGAGGGTCCAGTCCTTGGGCCACTGCCTTTTAGCATTTACATTTTGAAGGTTAAAGCTAATGTGAAGCATTTGTGGCTGACCAGGATGACTGAAAACTTGGTACCATCATGAACTCTCCAGAGAAACCCAAGATCCTCCAAGATGGCCTGTCCCAAATAAATAGCAAAAAAAATACCAAAAAGTGCATAATCATATCCTTTGGAAAGCATTGCTCCCCTTTTAACTATCATGTTGACAACATAGCCCTGAAAACCGATTCCACAGCAGTCTGAGAACCTATGTCGAAAATGAACTGTCTTTTCATCACCTTGTATCCACTGTTTTGGAGAAGGTATTTTTCAATGAACAGATTACATTTAAAGGTGCTACATCCAGTTCCAGGAAGTAATTATTCCATGATGTGCTGTACTGATTTAGCCAATCACTGAATAATATCCCATTTGATATGAACTTGTCCAAATACTGGCCACACCTGGAGTGACAATGCTACTTTCTCACTAAAAAAAATCATGAGCCTAAATCATAAAAACTATATATACTGGGCCGGATTTAAGAAAGCTTGCACGGAGTGCAAGAAGAGTGTAGGAGCTCACGGCGGCAATATGTCGGCCGTGCGATCCAGGTACAGCTGGCAGGGGCGTGCACGAGAGCTGCTAAAGCTACTCTTGCATGGACAGCATCATGGTATGCAAATTACCTCATTTGCTGGTGAAAGCCATGCAAATGAGGTCAATTTGCGATCCAGGAAACACTAACCTGTCCGTGGAAGATTAGTATTAGCTGCAGAAATGTATTCCGTTGGTAACGGAGAACCGTTCTGCAAATAGCTAAACAGAGCTATGACAGCTCCAAATAAAGGATGCATACAGTTGACGATGCATGCCAGTGGCCAAATATAAGGCCATTGGCATTTATAAATATTTAAAAGTATAACAATTTAACTTTTTTGTTTCCCCGATCTCCGATGTTTAAGCATAGTGCAGCACCGTGCAAACATGCGGCGCTTATAAAAACAAGAAAATAATTTAAAAAAAGCCAAAAATAGGCATTTTCACTAAAAAGCTTATTCTGCTATGCAGGCGAATGTCAGGCTGAAAACAACATGGCCACTGAGTAGTGGTTGCTAAGGGGGGGAAGCTCAGTGTGAGAGATGTAACCATGCATTAGTAGGCAATCCTATGCAAATGAGGATAAGGATAGTGAATCCCAATTTTCCCCAGCATGTGAGCCATGTCCCAAGAGTGTAAGAGTAGGAGTAGGTGAGCAGGAGAGTAGAATATAGGTGACATCATGAGGGGGTGTGTCAGACAGGCTGTAAGCTAAATGGAGCACAGTGGCTTATGTCTGCTTTGAGTTGCTCAGGATTGCAAGAGGCGTGCCTACAGTTGTCCTATTTGAAAACCTCAAACCAAAGGTGCACAATGTTAAAAGATAGGAAACTCCTTGCAAACATGCACACAGTGTGTGCATGCATGTGCATGCATTTGCGCTTGTTTGCACGGCGCCCCCCCCCGGGCGGAAACAGAAAGGCAAAAGGAAGGAAAAGAAGTAGTAGGAAGTTAACCAAGGAGAACTAGCAGAGCTGCCAGGTGAAATATATCAGAATCAGCCAATTACACAGACAGCAGACTAGCCCAGCCCAGCCCAGAACTTTAAATTCTGCAAACACCATTCCCCCCTGTTATTTCCCAAGAACTCTGCAACACTACAGTATACAAAGAGGGAAAGCTTAAAAAGCTTAAGTCAGACAAAATGTTAGGGGCTGCTCTTGCTATCATAAACCAACATGTGCAAGGTGCTGAGGGTGGTGATGTTGTGAATGCTGCTGAGCAACCCACAGTGAGGAGACAGATAAGAGTGTACAGACCCAGGGTAACCTACCAGGGCCTACATGAGCTGGAGATAGTGGAGCGCTATAGGATGGACAGAGACCTCCTACAGCAAACTTTTGAGCTGTGCCGGCCACGCCTCACACACAGAACCAACAGGGGGGATCCATCCCAGTGGATACCAAGGTATGTGTTGACCTAAGAATACTAGTTACAGTTACCTCCCAAAGACCAACTGGTGATATGATGGGGATTTCAGAGGCATCAGCATCCAGGGTACTCCACCATTTCCTGGATGCCATGTCAGCACATGTAGGTGACCAGGTATATTTCCCCAATTCCCGTGAGGCATTGGCCAGTAATATGCGGCTTTTTCACCAAATAGCAGAATACCCTGAGGTAGTGGCTGCAATAGACTGCATGCACATACGCATCAAAGCACCACCCGGTGAGCGGGTTAGGGACAATATCAACTGCAAGGGCTTCCCCTCCATCAACTACCAGGTGGTGTGCGATGCCCAGGGCATAATAATGAATGTGTGTGCTGGCTGCCCTGGAAGCTATCATGATTCCCACATCTGGCATCTGACGAAGCTGTACCAGAGATTTGCCAGTGTGGACATCCCTGATGGTCACCTATTGGGGGATGCTGGATACGCACTGGAGCCATGGCTGATGATAGCCATCAGAAATGCACACACACCTGAAGAAGAACTCCATAATGAGGCACACGCACAAACAAGAAACATAATTGAGTGTGTGTTTGGGATGCTCAAGTCACGGTTCCGGTGCTTGGACACATCTGGTGGAGCCTTGCACTACTCACCAACTACATGTACCCAAATTGTTATGGTATGTACCATGCTACAAAATATGATCCTGCGGAAACAGCTGAAGCAGGAACAGCATGGTCTCCCTGTTGGACTGTAAGCTGGTAACAACTGCTGTTCCCCATGGCTCAGTCCTGGGACACCTCCTGTCTGGTGTATACTTTTCAGAAATATAGTCAAACACACGAGGGCTATGGTTAGCAAAGTTTGTGGATGACTGCAAAAAGGTTGTCATAATCGATGTTTGGGACAACAGCGACATCCTTAAAAAGGGTCTCAGTCAGACAGATGTGGTGTCAAAATTATGGCCTCGAACAACAGTCATACAAATACCACATAGGTGCCAACTCCCTAAATATGGAGGTAATAATAAGGGATCTATGGACACATGTGGATAGTCATCTCTACTTCCAGAAACACATTCACAAAGTGTTTAGAAAATCATGCTATGTGTTCCCACAAATTGCCAAAGTCTTTGCATGTAGGTCAAAGGAGGTTCTCTCGACTCATCAGTCATCAGACCCATCAGAGTGTACCACGGCACACTTGCGATGAATCTGACTAGGCACCTTCAGCAGCTGGAAAGACCACTGAAGTACCTCAACAAGAGGATTACTGGCCTCAAGCAGTTGCCCCATGCAACAAGACTGAAGTAACTCAATCTGTACTCTGTTGCATATTGTCTACTCAAGCGATCTCTGCCCAACAGACAGGTCCATGTCCAATGCAGAACTGATGTACATGCTCTATCTGAAGTCAACCCAAGCTCACTGTGCCACATGCTCTAGGGATATAATCATCACAACAATAAATAGAACATGTTGGAGGGATACATTACTAATTCACAGACTTCCCTTGCTTTGGAACAGGCTCCCAACCTACATTAAGCTGAGTCCCTCACTGACACTCTTCCAGAGGAGCCTTGATGAGTGTATGTGAAACTGAACTGTCACACCATGGATCACTTCATCAGCTCTACTACACAGAGGCATAGGGAACTTACCCCATGTGTGGTGATAGCTGCACACTCTGGCCATACTAATATATGCCTTCAGGCAGATAGCCTATTACCTACCTATGTACCTATATATATGTAGGGGGAACACAGTATAATAAGCCAAAGATGCATGGGCAGAGATGTGTGTAAGAGGGTGACCATGACAGGGAGCCATCCAGGACTGTCCCACCCAGCACACATCCCAATGGCACAAAAGACATGAGGTGCACATCTCACCTACTGTACATAATAGCCACCAGTATCTGTAAGCATTACAGTGTATGTGGTACATGTGCCTGCTGTACAACATGACTGTACAATGAAGTACACATCTACTATCTGTAGACATTTACCTGTCACATAGGTTCATGGGTATGTAGTAGACTATCTTCACAAAGGCATATATTAGCCTAGGCAAGTTGTGCAGCTTTCACCACCCCATTGGTTAGTCTCCTAAGCCCTAGTTCTAATAGTTAGAACCCTAAGCCCCTTTCTAGTGGGGCTGCTGATGTGATGCCTGGCATGAATTGTCTGTTTCCCATCCACTCATCAAGGTTCCTATTGAAGAGTGTCAGTGAGGGGCTCTGTCTGATGTACATTGGGACTCTGTTCCATAGTAAGGCAAGTGTCTGGGATGGTACTCTATCCCACCAGCATGTTGTATTCATTGTTGTGATGAGGTTCATATCCCTGGAGGGTGTAGTGCAACTCAATTTTGGTATCCTTAGATGGAGCATGTTCAACAGTTATGTGTTGGACATTGCTCTGTATGTTAGGCAGAGTATGCCTCTGAGTAGGTGGTATGCAACGGAGAACAGATTTAGTTTTACCAGTTGTGTTGCATAACACAACTGTTTGAAGGCAGTAATTCTTTTGGTGAGGTACCTCTGTGGTCTCTCCAGCTGCTGGATATGCTTAGTCGAGTACATCCAAAATGATGCATTGTATTCAGTGATGGGTCTGATGACTTAAGAGTAGAGGGCCACCACTACCTCTTTTGATCCTGATGCAAACCCTTTGTTGATTAGGTGGGCCACATAGGATTTCCTAATCGCTTTGGCAACATGGTGTCAAAGGAAAGATGACTGTCTACTTGTGTCCACAGATCCCTTATTACCTTGTCAGTTTTTAGGGGGTAACACCTATGTGGTAGTTTGTGGGTACTTTGTTTTCCCCAAAGGGGATTACTATGCATTCTTTCACATTGAGCTTGAGACCATGATTCTGACATCACACATCTGTCTCATAGAGTCCCTTCTGGAGAATATTTGTGTCATCCAGGAAATCTATTATGGCAAACACTTTACAGTTCCCAGCAAACTCAGTCAACCACAACCCTCCTGTGTTGGCATGTACTTCTGAGAAGTCTATACCAAGCAGGAGGGGTCCCAGGACTGAACCCTGGGGGAGACAAGTTGTTACCAGTTTAGAGTCTGACATGTAGCCAGCAACTCTTAATTTGTTGGATCTATCTGTGAGCCAATTTGCAATCCATCTTGTGATGTATGGATTTATGCTCAGGTTGGTGAGTTCATCTATGATACCTAAATGGAGAATGGTGTCAAAGGCCTTAGCAAGGTATATGTAGGCTATGTGGAGCTCCTTTCAATCATCTGTAGCCTGGGTAACTGTCTCAAAAAAATCCACCCAGTTCAGGAGGCGTGATCTGCATTTGACGAAGCCAAACTAGGTGTGCTCAACTGTGTGAAGGTTAATAAACAACATATATATTTGATATATTTTATATTTTTATAGTATACTTTTATACATAAGCAGATTTTTTTTAAATAATGGAACATATAGTTTGAGATATGTATATATGTTTTTAAGCTGTATGAGGTTGAAGCATCTATTATAAATTAAATATTTGTTTTTAAGATAAAGAATCACAGAGGTTTTGAACATGAATTTCAGCCAGCAAATTTTAATTAAGTTTTTTAATCAATTAAACACTGGTGTCATCAATTAAGGAATAATAATGACTGGTTGATGAAGTAACAGCAAAGGTATTTAAATGTAGAAATGACTTAGCTTTTTTAACAGTCTGATGAAGCATTTGAGAGAATGTGAAAGCGCTTACTGGATGTTTTATTGTTTTGTTCTGTAGTTCAGTGTGTTTAATAAAAGGTCAAGCTTCTTATTGTCATGTTGTGCCTCAAGAAAAGGTTATCTTGATTTTGAAACTACATTTTGCTCGTGGCACTTTACCCTTTGTGGTTGATTCATTTTGCTTAACTGTGTGAAGGTTCCCAATGTCTTTATTGTTGACTTCCATTATGATTGGATCCATTGCCTTGCAGATCAGACTCGTCAAGCTCATAGAGCGTGAATGAAGGGTCTTTTGTGGCCCCACCCCTGTGGAGTGGGAAGAACGTTGCTGTGCAACATTCTATGGGTACATATCCTGTAGAGAGGATGTAGAGAGAGAGGTGTAGGTATCCTTGATGAATATGGATACATCCCCACCCTATGTGCTATGATCCAGGTTCTGATGCTGGAAGGTATGGAATGAGTAGTATCCTGGTAGTGCTGGTGTGCTCTCTGGAGCCTAGAACTAGGTTTCTGTTACTGCACAGATATCAATATTCTCCATACTGAGAAGTGCCTCGAGTGTGTGCATTTGGAGGCTGAGACGTCTGGCAATGAGTAGCATTTAGCTCACTTTGTGGTCATTTGTGTTGGTTATGGGGTTTGGTTTGTCCTGAGTGACCAGTGTTCCACACCTGAAGTCAACACCTCATTGGTCCGATCCGACCATAAGCTAATTACCCTACATATCCACATTCTGCCCCCCCCCCATTAAGGAAACCATGTTAAAAAATTTCTCCAAAGCCAACTTCATGCTTCTTAAGACAGAAGTGGTGAACTTCATGACACCCATGCAGATGGACAATACAGTTATGACTACTGAATCCTACACAATTGCACTTTATAAGCACTTACATGAGTGCATGGATCGTGCTATCCCAAACAGAACCAAGATGCTATCCTCCAAAAAAAGGAAGCCACTCTGGTGGTCCCCTGCCATAAACAACCTATACAACAGAAGGAAGAAACTATTGCAAAAGAGAGTAAAATCCCATGAGTGGAGGAGCTCCCTGGTCAGCCTCAGTAAGAAACTGTGATCCCTGATAAAATCCTCCAAAGCTAGTTACGAAAACAAAATCACCACTGATTCTAAAGACAACCACAAAGCATTCTATAGCTATGTCAAGAATCTCAATGGCAACACTCAGATCTGGTCTAAATTACAGCACAATGGCACTAAATATACAGACCCAGCTGATATTGCCAACATCCTGGCAGATAGGTTCAGTACTAACTTTACCCCCCTCTCACCCATTAAAGAGCACATCTCTATACCGGAAGAATGCAAAGTTCCTGTAATCACGTCTGCACAGGTAAAAACCACACTCTCCAAAGCTAGGAACACAGCATCCATGGGACCAGACAATATCCCAGGCTGCATACTACATGAACTACCGAATGAACTGGCACCACACCTAAGTACCATGTTCAATCATAGCCTCACCTCAGGCTTTGTGCCTGCTGAGTGGTGCACAGCGACGGTTATCCCACTACACAAGGGGGGAGCCACCACGGACCCTGGGAACTAGCGCCCCATTAGCCTGATGAGCCTGGTCTGCAAGGCCATGGAACTTATCATCATCGAACTTACAAACAAAGACATTGGTAATCTCCAAACTCTGGACCCCAACCAGTTTGGGTTTGTAAAAGGCAGATCATGTCTCCTAAACCTGATAGACTTCTTTGAAGCAGTCACCAAAGCCATAGACAAGGGTAAGGTGATTTACAAAGCCTACCTAGATCTTGCCAAGGCTTTTGACACCATCCCCCACTCTGGAATTATAGATAAACTCACTAAACTAGGTATAAATCCCTATGTCACAAGATGGGTTGCCAACTGGCTCACTGATAGAACCCACACTGTGAATGTAGCAGACTCCAAATCCAACTTCAGACCTGTGACAAGTGGAGTACCACAGGGTTCAGTCCTGGGTCCTGTCCTGTTTGGTATCTACTTCCCTAAAGTACAGGCTAACACAGAAGGTCTTTGGCTAATGAAGTTCACAGATGACTGCAAACTAGGATCCATAATCAAAACTGCTAACGATGTGGACAACTTACAAAAGGGCCTCTCTGAGACAGATGCCTGGTGTCAAAGCCATGGCCTCAAGCTCAATGCCAAAAAGTGCATTGTCATCCCCTTTGGTAAAAACTCTGTACCCATGAACTACAACATAGGCGGTAGTATACTTAACACTGAAAGTGTGATAAGAGACCTTGGGACACAGGTGGACAGTAGTCTCTCCTTTGATAATCACATCGCCAGAGTAGTCAGGAAATCCTTCTACATGGCACACCTCATCACAAAAGGTTTCTCATGCAGAAAAAAATAGGTCATTGTTCCCTCTACTCATCACTCATTAGATCCATTATAGAGTACAACGCCCCTTTTGGTATGTACCTCACAAGACATCTACAACAACTGGAAAGGCCACAGAAATACCTCAAAAGAGGATTACCGGCCTCAAACACATGCCCTACACAGACTGTCTCAAAAAACTCCAGCTTTACTCCGTCGCATATCGCCTACTCAGAGGTGATCTCTGCCTAACATACAAAGCTATGTCAAACTCAGAGTTGTTGGACATGCTCCACTTAAAGAAATCCCAATCCCTCTGAGTTACAAGCTCTGGGGACCTAAACCTTGTCACCACAATAAACAGAACATGCCAGAGGGATATATTCCTGTCCCAGAGACTTCTCATACTCCGGAATAAACTACCTATCTATATCAAACAAAGCTCCTCATTAGCACTCTTCAAGAAAAATCTTGATGATTGGATGGGAAATAGGAAATTCACCCCGGGGATTACTTCTGTGTCTCTGCTTGACAGTGGCACAGGAAAATAAATTTCTTGGGTGGCAAAAGCCAGGGTACCTTTTTAGCTGAGCTTGTATAGGGCCCAGGGCCGATAGCCTAGTACCTACACATGAACCTATGAACCTTTGAGCCTTGCCTAAAAAAGGTAATATGGGGACAGCAGGAGCCTTGGACAGTATTCAGAAGCATAGGGGTGACAGGTGCAAATCATCTGTAGCGAAGCAACAAGGCTTGTCTATCATGTCATCACAGGCAGACAGAGACTGGATCCCCTTTGAGTGACACCAGAAGCTCAGCCAATTGTTGAAATTTATCATCTTTCTGTTATATTGCAGTATCAAGTAGGTGAAGGTAAGATGCTACTCAAGGTCAGGGTCATACCAGCTTAGGCTACATGATCATAGAGCTACTATATATCTCTTGTCATGTTGTCCTGGGAGGTATATCTCAGATCATTCACACTGACATGTACAAAGAACACGTCATATACCTACCTGTTCTGGAGTGATGTAAGTGCTTGTGTTATGTGGCGGATCATAGCACCTGACAGACAACTGACAGTAACCTTCCCATTGTCCAGCTGAGTAAGTGGAACATCTGTGTGCCTGACTATGGAGTCACTTACTACTAGTGTGTTGGGTATGTTGTTTTGCCGTAGGACCTGTTGTGAGGCACACCGCTTTGGTGTATTATGTGTTTTCTGGTGTGTGCTTGGAGGTGCATGTTGCTTGCTTGACTGCTTAGGAGGACACTCTCTCTTTTTAAGATTAATATTTGTATTCTCTGAGTATTTTAATGTGTATTTTTGTGTGTGTTTTGCTGGTGCTTATATTGTAGATCTATGTGAGACTGTTGGTGTTGTGGTTGTATGACCCTACTCCTCTTGACTGTATTGTCCAGTATTGGGTTGACAGAGCTTAGCCATCGGTTTGATCCTGTGTGTGCCAGCATGTGGTGCATCAACCCATATATGATATGGTCATGGCCTATGCATACAATGCACTCATAATACACCTAGTATGATAAGCCTGCTGAGTTTAGCAAATGGGAAAAAGAACTGTCAGCAAGTGATGTCTGTATTGCACCCTGTAACTCCATATTGCTTGCTGAAGTGTAAAGACGTACTTAGTTTGGATTAAGAACCCCTCACTTGTCAAGTGTGTGTGTGTGTGTGTGTGTGTGTGTGTGTGTGTGTGCGTGTGTGTGTGTGTGTGTATGTGTGTGTATGTCTGTCTCTCCCTGGGGAGAGAGCAAGCTTTTTGGAGACTGCTCACACCCATTAAAAGTGGTATACTTATCTTTGTCAAGTCTGATGATGTCACCATCCTACAAATATACCTGTGGAAAGGTGAAATCTTTGTAATGTATATAGTGAGTTGTGTAAATGTGTACTGCTGTAATATCATAATGTAGTTAGGTAGGGGTTTGATTCCTGCACTTACCAACTGTGTGTGTGCCTTCCTGGCAAAGAACGACCATTTTGGAGACTACTCACACCCCTTAAAAGTGGTATACTCATCTTTGTCAAGTCTGATGATTTCACCATCCTACAAATATACCTGTGGAAAGGTAAAATCTCTGTAATATGTATAGGGCGTTGTGTAAATGTGTACTGCTGTAGCATCATAATGTAGTTAGGTAGGGGTTTGAATCCTGCACTTGCCAACTAAGTGTGTGTGTCTCCCTGGGGAAAAGCAACCTTTTTGGAGACTACTCACACCCCTTAAAAGTGGTATACTCATCTTTGTCAAGTCTGATGATGTCACCATCCTACAAATATACCTGTGGAAAGGTGAAACATCAGTAATGTGTATTGCATGTCTTGTAAATGCATACTGCTGCATTATCATAATGTAGTTAGATAGGGATTTGAATCCTGTACTTACCAACTGAGTGTGTGTGTCTCTCAGGGGATGAGCAACCTTTTTGGAGACTACAAATATACCTGTGGAAAAGTGAAATCCCAGTAATGTGTATAGCATGTTGTGTAAATGCATGCTACTGTTATATCATAATATAGTTAAGAAGGAGTTTGAATCTTGCACTTGCTGACTGTGTATGTGAGAATGTGTGACACCGTTGGTCAATGTGGGGCGGGTTTTGATTTTTCTAGTATATGACATATCACAATGACAACTGTATGTGCATTACACATGTAAGGTAGCTGTGGGGCAAAGCCGTATACATACATGTGACCTCAATTATTTCATAGGTGGGTACTCTGCTTTCTCCATGAAAGCATCTGTTATCTTTGCCAGAGCATGCTGGTGCTTTCCAGACCTTAGGTCACTTCTGTATGCTTGTGACAAGCTTAGCCACTGCAGTGATCCCTGGGCTATGTCTTCTGTTTCACATCCACTCATCACAGTTTCTATTGAAGAGTGTGAGTGAGGGTTTATGCTTGAGGTATATTTGAATCCTGTTCCAAAGCAAGCAAAATCTGGCAAAGATGACTAATCATTATAGGTGTGCAACAACCTCTGTGGATCTGCATGCAAACCCTTTATTGCTTATGTGCTCCACAGAGGGATTTCCAAAACCCTTTGGTAATGTGATTATCAAAGGAGAGATGACTAAACACATGGCTCTATGTATACATTAGTACCTGTTCCACATTTTGGGGGCTACTACCTATGTGGTACTCTGGGGATACTTTGTTTTCTAAAAGTGGATAACTATGCTTTCTTTGGCTTATATCATTACAGCATGAGTTTGACACCAGGTATAAGTCTCTATGATACCCTTCTGGGGAATAAAGTATAGCCCACAGTATGCATTTTCATCAAACATGAGCAGACATATCCCTGCTGTGTTTTCTTGTACCTAAGAAAGCTATATGCCAAACAGGAGTGGTCTCAGGACTGGGTGCAGGTGAATACCACTTGTTACTGGCATAGAATTGTACATGGAGGTTGAAAATGTTACTGTGTGTCCTACATCTGTGCATCAATTGTCAATCCATCATCTAACAATCATTTATGGTCAGTCTGTTGAGGTTATGTATAATACCAGAATGTGGGATGGGTATGAATTGCTAGTGCGCTATAACTTGGCTGTGTGGACCTCCCTCACCTATAGCCTTGTTAACTGGCTTGAAGTCTACTAGGTGTAGGAGCCATGATCTGACCTTTAGAGAACCTAAGTGGGTATAGTGCAGTGTTTGCAGGTTCATAATGTCTCTGTTAATGAGTTCCATAATGCTGTGCTCCATAGCCTTCCAGATAACATTTGTCTGGCTTATAGGGTGAGAGTTTCCAGGATCTGTTGTAGTTCTACCCTTAATCAATTTATGTTAACATTTGCACTGGGTGTGACGAGGGTGGACAGGATTAGGAATAAGTATATTAGAGGGTCAGCCCAGGTTTGAAGGTTAGTAGACCAAACCAGGTAGGCAGGATTAAGTTGGTTTGTACATGTGCTGAGGAAGGATGCAGAGTATATTGTGAAATAGATGCTAAGGATGAAGCTGCCAGGTAACAGGAAAAGAGGAATGCCTAAGATGAGGTTTATGGCTGTGGTAAGATAGGACATGCAGGTGGATGGTGTGACAGTGCAAGATGCAGAGGGCAGGAAGAAATGAAAACAGATGATCGACTGTGGCGACCCCTAATGGGAGCATCTGAAAGAAGAAGAAGAAGAAGAAGACGTTGTAGCTCAACCCTTGTGGACTGTGAACACCATTACTGTGTGTCATTCCACAAGTATGTAACCTGTATAGAGGCTGCATCTGGACAGAGTGTTTAGGTGAGTGGTGACTTCATATGTCAGCTTGTGTATGACACAGCCAGGGACACTATCCAGTACCATTGCCACTGTGGTCTGAACTTTGGTAAAGAAATGTTTTAACTAGAATGTCTGTGAATCATCTGGTTTTACATTCTTCAGGTCTGGAAATGTGGCCCTTGTGTAACGACAGGGTGGTGAAATCCACATTCAAACTGTCTGACAAGAAATTGGTAATGTCAGTCAGATAAGTGTACTTTGTGACCATTTACATTAACTGTGACCCGATCTGAGATTTTCCCTGTAGTTTATAAACAACACTAAAGAAAGCTTTAGTGTTGTCTTTGGAATCCTTGCCATTTTGTATTTTGAAGTTTGCCTTGTATGTTTAATGAGGGCTTGTATTTTCCCAATGATACTGACCAGAGAGGTTATCCCTTCTTGGTATGTAACTCTTTTTTGGTACAACTTCACACCTTCTATTATATATTTAGTTTATGGCAGGGGTCCATGAGACTAATGCACTTTTACTGTATAAGTGAGAATTTCTTGTGTTTGTGATAGCGCGGTTCATGGAACCCTGTAGTTGAACAGTGTGCATTACTAAAGGATTATGCAGCTGGGACAGTGTTAACCTTAGTAATGCAAACCAATGACAGATAGCAACAACAGCATTAACCGCAGCACAGTGTCAACCCATGTCATACACACACACGTGTACTCAAGTTCCAAAATGTGTGTAGTACAATGCATACTGGCCACCAATAGAAACTATGGAGTGTTAGCACAGTGCACCTCCACCATGTTCACAAATGGACACCTGCAAACCTGTGTTGCACACACTCCACACTTACTGTCCACTGTATAACACATGCTGACACAACTACACACATCAGCCAAGTGGCACATGGGCATACAAAACACAATTGGAATAAACACTGGTGAAAACAATACAACATTGCTAATTACAACTTTAATGCATCATGCCTGCTCAGCTACACCTTCAAGAATATCCTTACACTGACAACATGCTACACATCCAACCATTGCTATACTTTATTAAAGTCACCCTGTGCATCAGCACCATGATTAGCCTGTTCCTGCATCAATGTTACAGATGACAGGTGGTGGCACAGGTTTCATCATATGCACAGAGTGTGTTGTTGGTTTGCCAGAGGACATACAATCGACATGTGTGTGTGAGTGTGTGTGTGAGGGCCATGAGTACTGTTATGGGCCAGTGCTGATGTCATATGTGTGGGTATGTGTTTGCCCTAGGTTTCTGGTTTATGTGTGTGTGTCTGCATGCACACAGTTCCACCATGTGGCTGCCATATACGGGGATTTGTGAGTCAGCTACAGACTGTACCTGGCAGGCTTTACAGATCACTGTCTCTGGCCATGGATACGGAACGTGTGCCTGGTAGGGGTGCTACAGACAGTATCAGTTACTAATCCAGATTGGGTACTATCCGAAGAGGTTGACATATGTCCACTAGATCCAGGTCCCTGCTGGGACTGGCCAGAGCCATGTGCACGTGGTCTGCTAGGATGGTCTATGGACAGCCTCCCCAACATTGCTGGGGCTGGTACTGGCGCTATGTCTGTGACTTGCTGGACATCCACAGTGATCTCCAGCTGGTAATGTTGCTGGCATATGTCCACGTCGACATCTCAACTGTCCCGCACTGTCCTGACACATGGACATGACTGTCATTTACAAAAGTGTAATGAGCCCTCTGTGCCCTTAGCCCTTAGCAGCTGTCTGGTGTACCGCTCCATTCATGTCTGTGCCTCCATGACAGCCTGGAACATGCATGTGGTAGATAGAGTTGTGGCACATCTGCCAGGGGCATGATGACCAGCAGTGTCTGACAAGAACCCCTGGGCATCTACCTATGTAATACCGTTCCAAATATCTGGCTATGGCTGCTATATCCTGATACATGTGCCATAGATACCACACTGTCCTGGCCAGTGCCAACTGTACACTGTCCCTCAGCTAAGGGCAATGGTGATGATGGATGTACAAGCAGTATGACTGTGTGCATGGATGGGGTGGAGACTTGTGTACTGTCAATTGGTGGCCAACAACAGACCCTGACAAACCTGCCTGTGCCTCAACACACCTATCCTCATCATCACTGTCTGTCTCAGTGACATCAGGTTCCCTGCTGTACTGAACCAGCCCCACCTCGAAACCTGTGAGAGGAAAACAGGAAACACTTTAAGACCTGAACATGACTTCAGACCACATGCAGCCATGCACACATGCACACACACAAAACTACACTCCTCCCAAAAGCAGACACACACAACACCAGCAACCACAGAACATACACAATAGCAGGTGATGGTGGGGTACAGTATTACAAGCAAAACAGTCATATCACACATGTCAGCATGCTGGACATGTGTTGCTCAACAGCACACAGTGCAAGTGTAGTCAGTCCATGTTACTAACAGTATACATGGCTTTGATGCATGTGTTTTGTTATTAGATGATGGCCTTCACCCTGGAACACAATGCATACATGGACACAACATTGCTGTGCAGGTATTCATAACCCTGTGATGTACTGTGCACCATAACTCACAGGTGTACATATCATTGCTGGATGTGTATCTGTGTGTCAGATAGGTATCCAATGCTGACTACAGTCTCTGTGTCTTTAGCAAATAATTGTGGATACATTTCTTAGCACATGCATGATGAGTATTCACACAACATCACCAGTGGTACATGGATAATTGATGGAATACCATTCAGCCACATACCCAATGTACAGTACTTACGGTGAGTGTAGATCATATTGTGGACATGCCAGTCTCATCCATGACATGGTATGCTAAAACACAACTGCATATTTAAACACTACACATACCCAATATGTGTCATATGACCTAGCCACTCAATAGCATCATAAGACATATATGTGTCAGTTGTGCAAATGGTGATTGGTATGCATACTGTTTAGAGGTGCATATGTATGCACACACTCATCATTATGGTGTGTAGTAATGACAGCTATGTGTAGTACTGTGGTTACAATAACTGGATGGGGTATAGTACCATAGGCCATCATCATGAAGCATCAGGTGGTCACTCAAGGCTACAAATGTTTCACAAACCAGCACTTATCATGCTGTGCTAGAACTGTACTACCTTGGCTAAATTCATCATTTCACAACCAGTTGTTACGTGAGTTTCCAATAAGGAGCATTCCCTTACATGAATGTGTAGTGTGTTGCAGAGTGTTTAAATGACCCAGGATAGGCCTCTACCCCTCAGGTATATTATGTGTAATGTGTGGATGAGATTTTGGATACTGGTGTGTGTCTTTACAGAGGGTTTGGGAATCCTTTATGTGTAGCATGTTAAAATGCTCTGTGTATGACATAGATGTGTATGTTATGTGCATGTTGAGTATCAACTGTGCCTATCCAATGGTCACTACAGTCTAGCCACATTTGTTTGAGATGGTCTGGGTATTGCATGTGTTTGAGGCAGCAATCACATTAGTGAGATGTGTGTGCTCTTACACCAATCATGCACAGCATGCATTATGGGTAGGCGTGTTACATGTGTACATGGCCTACACCTTAACTATGACATGCACTTTTTATTTACAATAATAAATGTAGAACACACTCACCAGCATCTGTCCGCTGCCTTGATGTCACCCCAGAGGGACCTACATAGAGATGAGACAGTTTGTCGGTGGCCATAACTGTGGAATTGCTACTGTGTGTTTGCAATCTTACAGCACAACAACAGTTTACATTTACATGGCTACAGATTATGTTCCAAATGATCAGTATTGCACAACAACAGACTCCACATCTTTGAATGACACACTCCACATCTCACAAATGCATGATCTACCAATACAGATAACAGTAGTCTACAGATATGCCATGTTACCTGCATCCTCTATGTGTGCTTGCTGGGTGGTTCCAACCTCCATCATGGTGTATGTCTGCTGCTGTTGTTGTTGTGCAGGTGCCACCAGGCTCATGAGCAGCTCCTCCACTCCGGTGAGGGGGGATGGATATTAACACCACCTCCTGTTGCAAGCTGTTGTCTACGCACATCAGCGGCATGCTGATGGACATGTCTGAGAAGATCACTGCAGTGGTGGCATACCTGCTCATATGTCTGGTTATGCAGGCCTACCTCATTGACCCTACAGACAACATCTTGCCACATTGCAGTATGTTCCTGCTGGTCCTGGCTGGTTCATGAGAACATGAGACGGTAGTGCTGAATCATACTGCTAGTAATGATATCATCCTACTGTAACTCGGGTTCCTGTGGTGGGCCATGATCCCTGGAAGACATAAATACAAAAATATGTCTGAGCAAGTCATATGGCACATTTAACATTATACAGTACAGTACAGATATCACTGAACTGCCATATATAGTAAACTATAAGCTAACCAAGAGTGAAACACTGTAACTGCCACTTATCACTGCTCACCCCACAATTGCTTGAAAGTGCCTTGCTCACTCTCTATCTAATGAACCATGTTCTGCACAGCAACAAAATAAAATAACTATGTAAGACTACACAAGAGTACCTGGCACACTGTATGCAACATGATGCACCACCTAGCCACAGCAGACATACATCAAGCTGATGTGTAAAGAAGTATATCATCCATCACAATCAGTGTAAGGTCCAGTAAATGTATTACTATTATACGACACAACTTGTTAATGCCAAACCCGTGTCCAAAATATGTGCACAATTGGGAATATAGGTCACATACTGCTGTAGTACACTATGAATGTTGCTAGATACGCAGTTATATGTATTACCACACATATGTCAAAGGACATGTTACAGACATACCCAAACACACATCAGACATAATTACAGGACACAAAGGTATGACAACCCAGATAAGCTTTCAATGTGTACTATACAGTACTGTGCGTCAGTACTTACACAAACTTAATCTTGAGAAATGTAATCTGTGATGAATACAGGGACCACACAAAACAGTGGATGCAAGCAATGTGGACATGCACCATACTTTGCTGTACAAGCCCAGAGCTTCAATTAGTACTACAGTACACACAGGATTTGCATTCAACATCGGTACCAATCAATAATCATAGATGTAGTGTTTTAGCCTCCAATGACACACCCTAGTTAAAACCAAGGGACTTAATCACACTGTATGCAATAGCACTTGTTCTTCCTTGCAACAGAATACACAGCTTTTGCTAGGATCAAAGCAAGGACCTATAACACCATAACATAAACAGTTTCCCACTAAGCTGTCCCACAGATACATATCTTTGACATATTTACAAATATATTGACCATCACAGTCAGTCAACAGTACAGAGAATCTATTGCAACAAGAAGATGTAAGTGTGTATGAGTATATATAAAAAATATATATATATATATATATATATATATATATATATATATATATATATATATATATATATATATACACATCCATTTGTCTACATATACATATATATGTAGGCACATATACATTTCACCTTTCATAGTGAGAATATTTATTATACAAAGGATGTAAGGTGTACAGTAATGTAATAATATCGCACAGTCTTGGGATAAATGCATTGAAGGTGTTCACAGCCCAGGTAGCTTTAGCAGGCCTTACTGGCTTCAGCATTGCAAACTGAACAAACCACGCACATTGTTTAACCACCACATGTCATATACCAGCACTGTATGCTGTCTTTTTTGTCACACACTAAAACCTACATACAAATATGCACATACTAACCTTCACCAACATATATATCTCCCCCTTCACAAACAGTTGAAATATGTCCCCTGCTCTATGCACATATACAGATGTGAATATATATGACACATATATATTTCTCTGTATGTGTGTGGCACACACACACAAGGTCCACACTGTTGTAAGTCCCTGGACCTCACAGCTGAACTGTTGGGACTTGCTGCAACACAAACAGGTGTCACATATGAACACAGACTAACATTAGGGGGGTATATATGGCAACAGATGCTAGATTAGCATACTAGACTGCTACAGCAGTTGCCAATGCTAAGCTACACTTTAATATGACTATCATGCATGTGTTGTTCTGTCACACCCATGTTTATATAATGTCAGTGCTAATCCCCCCAACAGCCATTGGCCACACTACTGTACAGAACACAGATAACATGGATCAGATCTTTGGCATTTAATGCTGAGCTACAGATTTCACAGGTATGTCCCACTGCCCACAGGTACACACAGTATTGTCCATAGCAGTAGTTAAGCAGAACATCTGTGCATAAAGAAGTACTGCTGCCACATATGAATGTTGCACATTATGTAGACTATTCTTCAATAACATCTACTACATGCCAGTAAATATCTCTCTCTAGCTCTCTCTCTCTCTCTCTCTCTCTCTCTCGCTCTCTCTCGCTCTCTCTCTCTCTCTCTACAATAGAGTGATTGAGTTTGTTGGCAGAGATTGCAGCCTGCTTTTGTAGGAATTTGCACATGAGCATGTGATGGCCTCTGCACCAATTAGTGGCCACCATTTGCTAATTGCATGCAGCCTGTTGTGTAGTAATTGCAGTAATCACTGTCATAGCAACCCAGTACTATAAACTGCTGACTCATGTAGGTGTGGCCCTTTCAGCTTTCCAAGATGGAGATCATCCTTGTTTGGTGTGGACATCATTGTTTAAGACAGAAGGTTAGTATAGTTCTTATATCAGAAGCCAGGGGCATAGCCAGAGATTTACATTTTGTACTCAGGCCTAATGTTGCTGCTTCCAGTACCCACTTGTCATTGTAGAAATGTACTCATCCCTCAAAATGCTACCCCAAGATACATGGAAAGATGTACTTTCTTTTCAACTGTTACAATTAACTGCCATACAAAGCTAGTTATAGAGATGTATTCCTTTGGCACAAGAATTGTTTGTGAACTGCTATACTGTGAATATTCATTTACTCAGTTCTAAACAGTTTGTGCTTTTTTAGTGTTGACATTAGCACAAGCTGCTCAGAAAAACTGGACACATTTCAGTACTGTGAGTATGCTTACCTACATCCTTGGTAGACCCTGCACACACAGGTATAGTCTACATTTGGGTAGGGTTGCAGAAGTACAGAGAGCGTAAGTAGTATTGTGTGGATTTTATCTTGCTGGACTTACAGGGTTGCTGTGTACATGTTAGTTTATCAAGGCAAGTAGTCTGTCTGCGTAACTCCCAACTGTGGACCTATCCACATGATAGCCAGAGAATAACCTGTTATTTTTTGTCTGTGCACCACACAGATCTTTTCCACAATAGAGCAACGGCATTTGTTACCAGTACATGGCTACATCCATTTGTATTTCAGTGTTGTATTCCTACATAAGGGTATGTTTCCGAAACTCCTTCCAAAGCTATTTGCACAGTGTGTAACAGCAGAAAGGCTGATATGCTTCTGTGTTTCTGCCTCTGCCAGACCTCTCAACCAATCAGGTACATATTTGAACAGAGTCAGGGAAAAGTCAAGAAAAAGTCAGGGACAATCAGGGACATCTTTAAAATATTAGTGCCATTAAGTTGAAACATTGAGAGAATCAGAGCATGTGAATTAATACACCTTTTCTGAAGTAAAATAAGTGTCTAACTCTTAATTATTGTCATTATTCATTAAGTGTAATTCACCACCTTTCTGGCCAAAGTCAGTAGTTTTAGGAGGGGTTCAGAGGGACAGAGCTAAAATTTGTGTCAAAATCAGAGACATCCCTGAAAATTAGGGACATTTGGGAGGTATGGCCTCTGCCCTAAACAGATATGCCAGTGTTTGTCCTGCTGTGATACTGTGTCGGTTGTAAAGTGATGGTGTAACATTATTTCCTGCTAGAATGGCTGCTTCTCTTATCACAGTCATGTAATGTAATCCCACAACAACTGTTGGTCAACATCCACAGAACAAGTTGTGTGGTATGGTATTCCTAATTTTCCTTTACATTCACTTATTCTGATGCATGATATAATTATTTAAGCACTAGCTTGATGTATATCTACTGTGGCTTAGTAGTACTTCATGTTGTATAGTGTGTGCAAGGTCTGAGGTTTGAGACTTACAGAGGTGTTTTATTTTGCTCCTGAGCAGAACAAGGACCCTCACATACAGAGTGACTAAGGCACTTTTAAGCAGTTGTAAGTGGGTTTGCACATTGCTGCGCATTGCTTAGCCAATCACAAACAAGCACAAACCCGCACAAACCCGCTAACTACTGCTTAATAGTGCTTACTCCCGCTCACCCCCGCACTAATTTTTTTGAAAGAAAAAAAATGGGGAGATAGGAAAGTGGTGAAAATGGGGCACAAAGGGGGAAAGACAGTATGGAAAATAGCTCGGGATGTGCAGGACAGATGTAGGGAAGGTCCATAGCTGCCCATTTCTTCAACAGCAACAGTTGTGCATATGCAATAAATTTGAAGGTAGATATGAACCCTTCAACCCATGAGAGAGGGGTGAGGACTACAAAGTATGTTGTAATGCCAATTAACATTTCATGTGTCCAGTGGACATGTGTGCAAAATGGGCAGCTATGTATGGGGCGTAATTCTTTTTCTGGAAGCAGATTGCCCTTTTTTTTCAGGTGAGAGTGGAATGTGGGGTAGGGGAATAGGTATATTTGGGGAGGTAGGTTGGGGAGGTAAACAGACAAGACAAAGAAGATGCATACAGGGGCGGTATATGGCACATGTTGTGGGTGAACACCTTTGACCGGGAGGGATGTTTGGAAATCGCAAGCCCATGAGCCCACAGATGGAAACAGTGGGACTGAGGTCCCCACCCATGGGCAGCTACCACTGCACCTTCAGGGCCCAGAGGGTGGCTGTGCTGGGGGCTGTGTAGGAGGGGCAGGCTGACTCGGGAGTTGCGCCACTCGGGCCTCAAGCTGGCGTAGAGGTTCTGCAACAGAACGTTCAATCTCTCTATGCACCACAGCCCAGACCGTTTGAAGGGTGATAGGTGTCCCTCCGCCCACACTTGCATGGGGGGGCTGAGCCCCATCCCCTGCAGCGCTTCCACCTGAAGGTGGCACAGGGCCAATGGAGAAGGAGGTTCCAGGCTGGGAACCAGATCTGCTGATGCCAGGTGCCATGCCCAGCTGAGGTGGCACAGGTGGGTTTGCTGGGACCAGCCTTCCCATACAAACTATGTTTTGGAGAGTTTAATACAGATATGGGTTAGTAACAGTCAACAGCATTCCCAATTAGTTATAACAGTATGCAGAAGTATTCCCATTAACCCAACACACCAGATTTTTAACAGCTGAAAAGCAAGCATAACACATGCATATATAGAACAATAGTGGACATTACAACAGCGTGCAGGTTGAATTGATGGCAACAGGCCACCAATATTGTGGTATTTTAGCAGTGCACATGCATATAAATTAATGCAAATATTTATAAACCAATAGGGCATATGTCCCAACAAATGTTTTGAGATTAGACAGACCGATTGAGGTGTGGAATTGTATTTTTTATGCACATACAGTAGGGTGGGAAAAGATTGCTCAATTAACAACTTATATATCCTTCTAGTTTTCATTACATTCCTATTAACTTCAGTTATATGTCCCTTACACGTATTGTTACACTACCCAATGTCCTTATATTGTGCAATTGGATTTTGCTAGATCATTATATACATGAGCTGTATCTTACATACAAACTGTCCAAGATGCAGATGTTACGGCAACATATTTTGAGAGTTGCTCATACACACTACTGCTAAGATGGTAAACTGACAGATCTACTTTCATATAATTATCTAGATATGTCCAGGTGAAAGTATCAGTTATATGTCAACAGCTCCCTACATTTCTGGCAGCATAATGACATTTCTGGGGAACACAATACCAAGCTACTCATGTGCCAGATTAACCTGTACATGCTGGCCATGAACCAACAGTTGAGGGCTGTACATATGCATACAAGCTACTGGCACTCCCTTCATCCACGTTATATGGGCCTACCCAAGTGTGGATTGACACTGCTTAATACAGCACTACTATTTGTAGAATGCAACAGTAAAACAACATATCAAAGAAAATGACACAGACGTACTCCATGAATCATACATTTATTATAGGATTATTACACCTTTATTTATTGGGTTAAAAGACTTTTTGAAGGCTCTCTCATTTATTTTATATAACATTATAGGCAGAATAATTACTAACCTGCCTCATGACGCAGCCTTTGCAGCCTATCTTCATGGGCTTGCTGGTTCATAGCCCGGGAACCTGCAGCTGTGAAGTAAATGCAGTGAAATTGAGACATACCTATCCATAGTATAGACAAGCATAGCAATTCTTAACTACTTAATACAATGGCAACTTACTCAGTACTGGGGCATTAGGCATCGTATGGGATTCCTGGATTCACTGGTCCAGTTGATCCTCCCTATGTCGCTTCAGGTCAGAATAATGGTGCCTGACCTGCTCACCAGTCCATGGAACATCAGTAGCACTGGTGAGATCATGGACAAGACTGTTCCAGGCCTCCATTTTATATTGGGTACCCTGGTACTGGCCCCGCAGGAGTCTTTCCTCATGATTGTGGACAAGGAGCCAAACCATTACTTTGGACTCCTGGATGCCCCAGCATTGCACTCTAAATCGAGTGCCTTCTCCAACACCAGCCATGCTGACTGCAGAAGGAAGCTACAACCAGTTATAGCAGGTATTCCCACCTATGGAGCTTAAATATGCCTCATTTCCTGCACTTATTTGTGATTGGCCAGTTTTGGAAAAACTCAGCTGTAGGCACACCTGCTTAGCTGATGTTGGCAATGTTTAAAATTCCTTTGATAGATATGTGTCTGTTGAAAGTGCATGTTTGTGAAATGCTGTCATGGCTTAGTGGTTAAGTACTGTGACTATAGTGCACAGTATCCTGAGTTCGAGCCCTGTCACTGCTTTTTATTTTCCTGCTGGGCAGACCTGACTGGTTAAGGTACAGTAAAGGAGGTGTGAGCATGTTTAACTGACTTAGCTCAACTTTGCCCGACTTTGCACAAAGTTGCTCAATGTTGCTCTACGTTGCTCGACATTGCTCAACATTGCCTGACATTGCCCGACGTTGCGCTGGTTAGCACAGTGTGCAGCTACGCACAAATACATTGCATTTGTGCTGGTTAGCGTGGTGCGCAGCTACGCACAATTGTATTTAAATATGCTCAATAATGGTAAAATGTGCTTAGCAGTGCTTTATATTGCTTAAAATAGGGTACTCATGCCTCAAAATGCATAACCATTTCACCTTTATATATATATATATATATATATATATATATATATATATATATATATATATATATATATATAAAATTCATTCACTACTACATTTAACATTTCAATGCTTTTTACAAAACTTATACATAAAAAATGTCAGGAAATATTTTTGTATACAGATTTTCCACAGAAAATGGAACGGACAGTAGTGGGACTCGAACCGGGAATGCCTCCTCTTTGTGTGAAGGCTCTAAACACTACACTATCGCTATTTTGCTTAATTTGCATATATTTTTCTTATTATCCTCTTCTGGTGTCTAAGCTGCTAACTGTAGCTAAGCAATATGCAAACCCACGCAAACCCGTGCAAATACAGGCAGCTATATCGAAAGAAAAAAATAATCTTTTTATTTTTAATTTTGTCAGTTGTTTAACATATGGGGGAGTGTAGTGTTACATTGTACACATATGAGCGGACTTGCTCATGTAACTCAAAATCGTGGCGTTTCTTCATTGCAGGGGCATGGATTTTTGGACTGCTCGGCAGTCCGACACACCCCCTACACACATCCACTCTCTGTGTAAGCTTTAGAGTTGAGGCAGCGCACCCTCATTAATATGCATGGTGCACTGCCATCATACTCTTACACTAGCGCTTCCGTGTAAGACTAATCTAGTCTTACATGGAACATTAGTACGGAAGATTAGTAAATCTGGGGGACTATCTCACAGCCTTGCTCCTTTTCTGTTATAAACAGGCTACTGAAAGACAACCTCTGCATTGCGTATAGCACGCCAGCAGATATTCGGCCAGACCTACTACACATTCATCTAAAGTCCAGTAGTATCAAACTTGCACTCAAGAGATCTTAGTTCTTCAAAATAAACTGAGCATGTTGGGGGAATAGATATGTATCTCAGAGAATACCATTTTTACAGAATCATCTTTCAGTCTGGGTAAAGCAGAGTACTTCTCTTAGTCTATTAAAATGTAATTTGTATGAATGGATGGGTAACAAGATAAATGTCTCAGGATATCCTTGTCCATCTCTGGGTTATGCATATGTAAAATAAGGGCTAGAAGCTGCAATGGGAATGAAAGGTCGAGCATAAGATCCTCAGAGATCAACAGACTACTTGTTACCTATGAAAGCTAACTCGATACATAGTTTATTTAGACAGTATTAGTCGACCTGTGTACATATTAATGTATTGCATTTAACTATTTTGGCCACTATCCTTAGACTGCATCAACTTTAATATAATATGCTCTTAGGAAAATTGATGTTTATAAGTGTACAGGTTTCATGTTTTCATGAGATTCATAATGATGTAGTTGCCTTTGTTTTCTTCTCTTAAAATGAGAGAGAGATTCGCTCACAAAAGCACTAATGGCAATTCTATGTTTTCAGTGGGGGTGGGGGAGAGGGGGATCATACCTACATGGAATAATCAGGCAATTTGGGATGTTTGGGCCAGAGTTTCTTAAGTAACTAGTTGCAATTTCCTTATGTATTTGCTGATGACTAATCGTGTTATTTACTCGCAGATTTGTGGTAGGCATGGGAAATGACAGAGTAGTAATGCAGGAAGCCATGTTAGTACAAGCTTATAAGTCATCTCACTGTCAGCCTAGCAGAATAAAAAGGGGTGGGGCACATCTCACTGTCAGCCACCCCCCCCCACACACACACACACATTTATTGTACTAAGATGTTTAACCAAAAGGATAGACTGGGCTGTCTGGAAAAATATGTGGAATAGAGAAGGCATTTGCAGGTACTGGCTGGCATCTGGAGGTAGATGAAGTCATGATATTCTGTCCAATTACAATCTTTCTAAAACTGAAGTGTAACAATAAGCAGGACAGCAGTCGAATAAGACCTGACTTCTTTGGCCTTTTTCTTGGCAGGCAGCTGACCTTCAGGATGGTAAGATTCTATCATTGTATCCTGCACAAACAATTTAAGATGCTGGTTTTCAAGGTAAATGTACAAGGTAGAGAGATGACTACATAGAGTCCTAGGGACAAATGTAGATAGAACACTTTGTAGAGTCATGATGGCACCCAATTAGAAGAAACACTGCTCGTGATGATCCTGATGCAGAATCGGCCTCCCACAGTGACATTTTCCTTTTCTGGATGACATGTAAAAAAGATAAGAAACAACCAAAACGGGTACTTATCTGAAACATGGCTTGGTAACCAGCACAGAGGACCAACCTTTGGTCAACTGGTGTCCTAGGCGAAAGGTCTCCACAGTACCTCCCAAACACCACCCTATGCTCCCATCCTGGTCTATCTACATGATCCAGATTACTGGAAAAGTGCCCTTGCTAGAGCAGCACCCTAGGTGATCACCTAATTGGCTTATGCCACAAGGCTGGCTATGCCAGCACAGAAGGATGAGCATTCAGACCTATGAGCAATGATGGTGTTCAGACTGGAGGCAAAGAAGTTCTCAGGTATGTACATCCGTATGTCACCTTCATGCCCTACACCTTGAGGGGGGAGCATATGTGTGATGTATGTTGTCTATTAAATCCTAAGGCTTTGGTATACTGGCTGGACATGGGGCTACCTTTGGCAGGGAATCCTTTTAGTAAAGAATATTGCAACAGTGATATGGGACAACATCTTATGACTACTCATGCACTCATCCAGGCTGTGTTTGAAGACAACTAGAAACTACATTATTTCATAAAAAGGAGAAGTCTGTTCCAGAATAGATAACTTATTTTGGCATAGTTTCTATCCCTAGCAGGCTCTGTTTATCTTTGGTGGAGGCTTAGGCCTATTGTTCAGATGTTAGTGGTGATACAAATTTTGAAAATGAGTAAAAAGTCATGCAAAACTGGGTCTTTTGATGTGCTGTAGGCTACTCAGAGGTTACCCGCTGGAGTTTTATGAGACAGAAAAGAGAAACAGGGCTGTAAGATCTCCTGCACATACCTTTCAACTGTCAAGATTTTTGCAGACTGTCCAGATTTTTTTCTCATCTTTTTGGTCCATTCCACATACAATTTGTGTTCTCTAACAAATCATTAAAGACTGAAGTCATGAAATAATGAGACATTCGAGCTTCAGACATCATATCCTTCAAAAAATGTATGTTGATATAAAACCTGTTATTCCGTAAAATTTCTATGTTTGTAAAAACAATATTTAAAATCTGCCCCTGTTTATGGGCCTTGTCCCTCAAGCATTATTTTTGGCTTTGTCTAAATTTCTTGTGCTAAGAGGTTGAGAGGTATGGTCCTGCATGGTTCATGGAACTCAAGCCCTTGACTTTCTTTTTGAGAAAACTCAAAGGTTTTTCAAGTTGAATTAGATAATTGGGCAGATACAGGGCAAAATAATTATATTCTGTTATTGTCCTAGTAAGGGAGGACAAGAAAGAGAGAGAGAGAGAGAGATGATGACATAGAATGACCTAGAATAAATATGTTTTGCAATCAGCTGAGATAGGAGGATTTTCTAACAGCAGACAAAGTTGTCAAAGGAGACATCATTGGTGATGAGGTTACTGTTGAAGCACTCTCAAACTGTAGCAGTAGCATCTATTCTCCTGCTTTATCCACACTATCCTCAGATTTGTATCTTTTACACCCTCCTATCTCCTTATTACTTCATTTGACCTGTCTTTGTCTCTTTCTACTAACTTCATCCTCCCTTTTTTTCTCTCTCTCTCTTCAGAGCACACTCAAGCAAATCTGCAGTCTGCGGCTACCACTCCACCCATACAGTATAAGAAGGAATCAGTACTGCAAACTAAACAAGGATATACATTTTGAGCCTCAAGAGCAGGGTCAGTCCACCCAGGCATTCTACTTGTATGTTTTATGAGAGTGAAGCTATTACATTAGCAGTATTTCTTAGTAGTTCTCAGCTTGCTAATAAAACTGACTGTTGTAGCCTTGTGTCCTCCCCACCCCCCCCGCTAGTACAGTAATCCTAACCGTCCAATAGACAGTATACATTTAATTCACATCCCTGTGACTAAATTAACCATCAAGCAGCCCTCGCAGTGCTTTCTGCCTTAGTTTGTATCACTTTGAGGCCCACCTGTTTATTTGCATCTCTGTACATTCCCCTTCATTGCTAATGCATCTCCCTACTCTAATCTGTGCACAAACTGGTTACTAATCAGCAAGTCAGTGTGAAGACACACTCCCAACTTTAGTAAACTTTGCTGTCTCTTCTCTCCTTCACTTTACAGGTAGTTTGAATTATTACTTACCCCCTTTGAGGCCTTCACTGATTTCCACTGATTGCCTCTCTGGTTTCTTTGCATTCCACCTGGTTTGCACCCCTTGTGCTATCTCCCTCCCCCACTACAAAGTCTATATTAGAATCCTGCTGAGCGTGGAGTCATCTTTAAATTTCTAGTCTCCCACCAGGACACAAGTGCTCTTCAGCAATTACATTATGCTTGTTGGTAAGCCATTAGACCTCAGGAATTTGTTTTAAAAGTGTTCAGATTTGTAAAGTAATACTTACTTTTTTTTCTTGTCTTGGTTGGCTCTGCCCTGCTCCGTTCACCCTCGCTAATGCTCGGGCTCTCTCCGCTCCCTTGCCTTGCCCCTATTCCCTCCCGCACCCACTGCCTCTACATTTATAGTAATCACAGCCACACCCACAGGTCACCCTCACATCACCTCCACCAATCACAGCTCCTCAAGTCATATCACATTATGCCACACCATCTTGCTCCACACAAAATGCTCCCAATCACTTTCATTCCCACTAGGCATTTTTTACATCACCCACACTACTTCCCCATCCACATATAGTGCAACCCTATAATTCCTATTCAGACCCCCCACCTAGAAACAAACTTAAACTTTATAACCATGACTATCACACAACTAAGTCTAGTCTGTCTTCTCATAATTCTTTACAACACCACAAGTTATCACTCTAGCAATATCCCTAAACTTAGTAGCACAACACTGCATTATGCACTCTCGTATTCAGACACCACACATTATAATAATATCTGCCCACAGTTATTCAAGAACTACATAACGGACCAATTCAGAACTAAACACATATGCTCTCATTCCTACTCCAAAAACACAATACTTTCTCACACTCCTCACCAAACTCCAACATCTGTATAACCATTTTAACTCCAGGCTCACCATAAGTGGGGATATCCACCCCAACCCAGGCCCAAATCCATCCTGTCCAACACAAACTGCTCCAACACAAATGTCAGAACATAACACCCCCACTTTCTTCATCCCTGGGCAAATCAACAACAGCAGCAAAACCAACCATCTTTTAATGCCGAATATTAATATTAGAAGTACCAAAAATAAAATACCTGAACTCCAGGCCACAATAGCACACTATTCCCCAGACATAGTTGATTTAACAGAAACCTGGCTAAATAAAAACATAGCTAACTCAGAAGTTCTCCCTACCAGCTACAATATCATTAGACAAGACAGACCACTTCATAAAGGGGGTGGAACTGCCTAACTGCACAAGTCCAACTTAACTGTCCGTCAATTACCAAACTCCTACCCCTCCCCCAATAATTGGGACATACTTATCTCACAACTTCAACTTCACCCTAAAAAGGTCATCACCACAATTGTGATCTATATTCCACCTGGTAATACACCTGCTATCCTTGAAGACTTCTTATCCTGGTGTTCTTCCACATACTCACAAGAAACCCTTATTCTGGGGTACTTCAACCTAGATTGGTTCACCTGTATATCAGAACCACCAAGTGATCTAATAAATCTCCATGGCTACCAGCAGCTAGTCCAAATTCCAACTAGATGTGATAAAAAATCAAAAAAGGGAATCCATCCTTGACTGGGTCCTAACTAACAACCCCACATTGTATCCTCACACAGGCAGTCTCCCAGACACCTTAAGTGACCACAACATAATATACTTTATACGTAGTAGAACAAGCATATGCAAAACCACTAACTATATATCCACTAGAAACACAAACAATTCTCTCCTGAGGTCCTCAACACTTTACTCTGTAACTGTGACTGGACCCCCCTAAAAACCCTCCCACTTGACCAGGCTGTAGCATATTTCAACAAAACATTTCTACAGCACCTAGACACTGTCACTCTATTGTGCGAAATCAAGGTTAGAACCTCTACAAACCCCTGGCTCAGTAAAGAAACCAAACAAATCCTCAAGTCCAGAGGCACTGCCTGGCTTTACTATAAAAAAAACAAAGAAACATAAAGCCTAACTAAGTACCAAGAACTGCGCAACAGTGCAAAAAAAATGCATTAGGCTGGACAAAAAAATCCTACTACACAACATTACAAACTAAATACCAACACAACCTGCAAAAATTTTGGAAAAATGTAAACCAGCTAATAAAATCCACCCAAAAGGCTACCCCCAAACCAACCACCCCTGACACTAAAGTTCCCATCGAAACATAATTCAACTCCCACTTTGTGAACTCAATTCTATCCTTAGTATCACAGTACAGTTCCTTCCTCACTATCCCCCCCCAACACAAATAACACTAATACAAGCTTTACCCTCAAAACTGTTTCCACCACTTCAATCAAAAGCATGCTCTCCAAACTAAAAACATCATCAACAGCAGCCGACCTACTCCCCAGCTATTTCTTGAAACTCACAGCAGATGCTATTGCTATCCCAGTCTCCACTCTCATAAACAGATCAATTGTTGAAAACTATGTGCCCAGACTCTGGAAAATATCCTATGTTGCACCTATACATAAAGGCGGGACCTCCACTGAACTTAAAATAACTACAGACCCATTGCTTTACTCTCCCCCCTGGCCAAAATCCTAGAAAAATGCATCCATACCCAGATGCTAAACTGTCTCCTAGACAGCAATATCCTGTCACCTACTCAGCATGGTTTCAGACCTGCCCATAGTACCACTACAGCCCTCCTCTGCTTCGCAGACACATTAAACCATCTCAAAAATGAAGGCCTACAAGTGTCAACTCTTTTTTTGGATATGTCCAAAGCATTTGACACAGTCTCACACCAAATCCTGCTAAACAAACTAAACCAATATAGTCTATCAAATTCCACTCTTACCTCGTTCCAAAGCTACTTAACTGACAGGTACCAAGCTGTGAATTGGGGAAAATTCTCTCTCTCCTCAGCTGCCCATAACTATAGGAGTCCGACAGGTTTCTATCTTAGGACCACTACTATTCACAGTCTTCACAAATGACCTCCATACCTCCACACAGCATGCATCTATAATTCAGTATGCAGATGACTACCTTAATCTGTGCTGCACAAAACATTCCCACCCTCCTGCAAACAACTCAACTAGCATTCTCTGACATTGAAAACTACCTTACCAAAGCCCAACTTATCCTCAATCCAAAGAAAACTCAGCTTATGATTATAACCAGTTCTAACAAAAAGACTAACAGTCAATTCACTATCTACTCCACAAATGCTACTCCAATTGCTCCAGTGGCACAGGCTAAGCTACTGGGAATAATCATAGACTCCCACCTAAAATTTGATAGTCATCTCAACTTAACTATTAAAAAAGTACATGCCAAACTGGGGTCACTCTACCGTACCAAACCATTTCTTACCAACAACACAAGATCAGCCATTGCTCTCTCCCAACTTCTATCCACCCTACTCTATGCATCTCTCATTCTGACTAATCTCAACAAAACTGAACTAAGCAAAATGGAAGCCTGCTATAACAGAATTGCCCACTTTGCTGCAAATTGCTCATATAGAACTCATCACTGTACTGCTTTAGGACAGCTCCACTGGCTTGAACTGCCCAACCTCCTAACCTACAATCAGCTCTGCCTCTGTCATTCTATCTATTACCTCCCCAATAAGTGTCCTGCCCTCAAAAACCTAGTACAACATCACTCAGCCAAAAGGCCTCTTAGATCATCAAGCAAACTACTACTAGAAGTCACCAACAGCTACAATAGCTTTGGAGATGCACTATATAGTAGTTCAGTGGCTAAAAAATGGAACTCTGTCCCTACTAGCATTCAAAACACATCATCCAAAGCCTCCTTTAAAGACATCATCAGGCAACATCTCAAGCAAAGTTGGCAGTGCCATGATTGCTCCCCAGGCTAGTGAAAGAGGATAGCATATACATATTAAATCTGGAGCACTTGATAATAGTTTTCAATCTTACTCACAAACACTGGCTAATCTACAATGTATGTACTGTACCTGTGTACTATGTATGTATTCTACCTATGTTCCAAATTTCAGCTGTACACCACAAATCTATTAATTACCTTTATTTTTAAAATTAATATTTTTTTGTTTGTTCTCTCCACTGTAACTGTTTATGTGCTGCATACCACTGTACAAACATGTCTCTTGTAATTTGTGTGTATACTGATCATGTCTAAATAACTAAATGTGTCTGTAATTTTTCTTTGTGGAGTTTTTCTCCCCGGGCCTCTGCTGAAAAAGGGCCTTTTTGGCTCAGTCAGACACCCCTGGTTAACAAATGTAAAATAAAAATAAATAAATAAAAATAGTGATGTCTCTGGTAACATCTTGACTTTGAAGGGTGTGTCGTTTATGTCATAGACGAACATTTGTTCACATGTTCAAAATGGCACAATTCTACAGTATTTTAGCATTTAGTTTTAGATCATGATCCTGGCACCATATGATTTAGTCTCCCTTGGATGAACTGGGAGTCCTCTGAGAAATTAAGAGAACCCCAAGTCTGCAATCATCTGCAAACCTGGTCAGTTTAAACCCCTGACTTCAGCTCTGTCATAACAGAAGCAGATACCAAAATGTGGCAGCCCTATTACCATGCCATGGACTTGACTAATAATGATCCATCTAGTGAAGTGTGTGCCTTCAGTCTTAATTGATTGGAACCTAACTGTGAGACAGTTTGTCTCATAAAAGTGTTTGATTTGATTAATCTACTGTTAATACCCAAGTTCAGAATGGTATCAAAGGCATTTCCCAGTTCAAGGTAAGTGGAATGTATCACTTTGTCCTCACCTAATGCTTCAATGACTTTTTCAAATGTCTACTAGGTTAAGCAGGCAGAATCTTCCTTTCACAAACCTAACCTGGTATAAGCCAAAAAATAGTAAGCTGTCAACAGCTCTTATTTGTGAGATGCATAATACGCATTCCATTACCTTACAGATGAGGCTGTCTTTGCATAGTGGCTTGTTGTCAAGATCATTTGTGGGCTCACTATTTTTGAGTGGGTTGAATACAACTGCTTTCAAGGTCTCTGACATGCTAGCACTTAAGAAACTGAGGGTGAAAAAAAAGAGAGGAAAGATGGTGGGACAATGCTTCTTACTAGCTTCTTACTGCCAATGAAGCAGCCTGACACATTATTAGGATTCAAAGGGCTAATATTTTTCATCTTGCAGAGTGATTTTAGGTCTTGTTTGATGGTGATCCTGGGGTGAATGCAGATATAATGGCATGTAGGGAAAGGTTGTGGGGGTGGGAGAATATCAGTGAGCCAACTTTGTCTGCTATTATTTTGGGTAAGTCCTCAGGGGCTGACTGGATATTCTTGTTATGTATTGGTTTGGTGCAATTCTTGGTATTACTTTGAAGGTTTCTAACGTGGTTGAGAAAAGCTTTGTGGTTGACCTTAACAGATACAGTGATTTTTATTTCACATTTCTCAATAATAGATTTGATGCTGGAACTCAGTTCTACCTAATGAGGTCATTTCAGGAACATGGAGTTATTGGTTTATTCTTCTAGGCAAAAAGTTTTTTCTTTTCTTATACAAAGACTCCAAAACATCTATCTATATCTAAATATATATATATATATATATATATATATATATATATATATATATATATATATCAGCAGTGACAAGTGGAGTACCACAGAGTTCCGTCCTGGGACGTCTCCTGTTTGGTATCTACTTCTCTGAAGTACAGGCTAACACAGAAGGCCTCTGGCTAATGAAGTTCGCAGATGACTGCAAACTAGGAGCCATAGTCAAGTCCCCAAATGATGCGGACATCCTACAGAAGGGCCTCGCTGAGACAGATGCCTGGTGTCAGAGCCATGGCCTCAAGCTCAATGCCAAAAAGTGCAGTGTCATCCCCTTTGGTAAAAACTCTGTACCCATGAGCTACCATATAGGCAGCAATCTACTTAACACTGAATGTGTGATAAGAGACCTTGGGACCCAGGTGGACAGTAGTCTCTCCTTTGATAGTCACATCGCCACAGTAGTCAGGAAGTCCTTCTATGAGGCACACCTCATTATAAAAGGGTTCTCATCCAGGAAAAAAAGAGGTAATTGTTCCCCTCTACTCGACACTCATTAGACCCACTATAGAGTACAATGCCCCTTTTGGAATGTGCCTCACAAGACATCTGCAGCAGCTGGAAAGGCCACAGAAGTACTTCACAAAGAGGATTACTGGCCTCAAACAAATGCCCTACACTGACCACCTCAAAAAACTCCAGCTTTACTCTGTAGCATATCGCCTACTCCGAGGTAATCTCTGCCTAACATATAAAGCTATGTCAAACACAGAGCTGTTGGACATGCTACACCTAAAGAAATCCCAATCCCTCTGATCTACATGCTTTAGGGACCTAAACCTTGTCACCACAATAAACAGGACATGCTGGAGGGATAGATTCCTGTCCCAGAGACTTCCCATACTCAGGAACAGGCTACCCATCTATGTCAAGCAAAGTTCTTCATTAGCACTCTTCAAGAAAAATCTAGATGAGTGGATGGGAAATAGGAAATACACCCCAGGAGTCACTTCTGTATCTCTGCTCGAAAGTGGCACAGGAAAATAACTTTCTTGGATGGCATAAGCCAGGGGACCTTTTTGGCTAGGCTTACGTAGGCCCTTGGGCTGATAGCCTAGTACCTACCTATGAACCTATGAATCTATCTATCTATCTATCTATCTATCTATCTATCTATCTATCTATCTATCTATCTATTTATCTCTCTCTATCTATCTATATATTTATAGATAGACATGTATATTTATATTTTGGAGTCTTTTTATTAATGTGGTTGGTATAATGGTCTTTGCTAACCAATCCCAAGGTACAGAGCTTGATCCTGAGCTATTACCAATGCTTGTGTGAAGATTACATGCTCTCTCCATGTCTCTGTGGAGCTCCTGAAAACATGTTGAGTGTTTTTATTCAGTCCTTAAGAGATATTGTAACAGAATGTACCCAAAGTTGACTGGAGCCATGGAGGGCAGCAGCAGCGACGCTAGGCAGGAAGTGATTTTGTTGGAAGAGTTGTGTAAACCAACCACTTTAGGTACCATCTGTGGTATGCAGTAACACCTCATGGATCACACACTATGTACCATGCCAGGGCTAGCCACATTACAGTATAAAAATGATTCTTGGTGATTTGGTCACACACTGGATGATGCTGCCAAAAATGAGCATTGATAGTTGTCTGTGATGATTGAGGACCTGGTCAACCTATGCCAAAAGCTACAGTGGGAGGGGACTTCATGCTTCTACTGGCCAGTGTGTTACCACCATAGAGCACAGCAGCCTTGGGTAAAAAAGCTACTGTTTGGCCAGAGTCCAGATGTCCAGTCAGGGTTACCTGGGATAACACTGTTGAGGGAAAGTTGGATATAAAACCAGTCAACCAATATACGGTCACTGAAGGTATGCAGGTTGGAAGTGGATGACATGATGGTAAGGAGGAGACTGGATATTTTGTGTACCAGGAGTCAAGATAGATTCTCAGTGCAGCAAAGCCACTTGACTTGGGGTCCAGAACAGGTTACTGATTGTGTGGGGAAATGCAGTGAGCTAGAGCCTTCTGAAGACAGCAAGGGAGATCATCAGAATACGTGACAGACATATGGCAATCAGATCCAATATTAAGATACAGCAGTATTCCTGATCTCAGTCTTAGCCCCACAACAGGGTTGTAATGGAGAGGAAAAGAGGGCATTCTGACAGCAGTTGCAGGACCTACTAGATAAAGCAGGGCAACATGAGTTGATGTTGATTATGAGGGGCTTGAATACTCATATCAGAAAAGTTAGAACAAATTATGAGGACTGCCTGAGTTCTCATGGAGGGGGAAATTATGACTAAAGAAGGAAAAACATTCTGGAATTCTGTTTGGCACACCTCCTGATAGTGGCCAGTACATGGATCAGCAAGGGATGCAGTCTCGACATCACATACAAGAGTGGTCAACATGCAACTCAGATGGATTCTTCATAGCAATGTGCGAAAACTATAGAATCAGAGATGGCATAATTATCTTCAGTGAAGCAATAAGCCTACAGCATAAAATATTTCTGGTGACAATCAGTTACAAGCAGTGGTCACATAAGGCTCTAAGATCAACGAATGGATGTAAAATTACAAAATCACCCCTGGCTTACCTCTGATCCTTATGGACAGGGGAAGTTTGTAGATGCCCTCAGGCACAGGCATATATCAAAAGCATTCTAGCACATCCCCATTGATAATTAGGAAAATTGGGGGATGAATATTTAGGCTGAAAAAGGCTGTAGGTGCCATTAGTCTAGTAACCTCCTATGATCTTATGATCCTATGAACAGAGACTGGACTGAAGACGTGGAAGTTGGCTGGAGTGAAGGCACAAGAGTTCAATAAATACTCAGGATTTTAGTACATCAGGAAAAGAAGGAAAGAGGTGGAGTCAGAAAATGGCAACATTTGAAAACAGTGTATGAAGATTATAGATCAAAGATGCAGCCAAACTAGGTATGCAACTAAGATACAGAAGGAAAGCTGGTGATGAAATGCAGTCTGATTGAGATGGGTATCTAGAAACAGCACATGCAATGTCTCATGATGTCTGATTAAGATCAATTATTCAAATGCCGTAGTGAAAGATGCACACATATAATATCCTTGGAGGCAAAACTGTCACACACCGCAAATTCTGAAATCAAAATCATCAGCAGTACACCACATATCACACCTCCCCAAGGCAATCACAATACACAAAATCCATCATATGCTGAGTTTTTAAAGATTAACTTTCTTAAACCTCAAAAGATCTCTAAAACACAACACAGACAAAGCACATGCAACTTCCTCATATAGCACAAGGAGTCCCAAAGTCAAAGATGTTGAGCCCATAAGGCAGACATCAACCCAATGAAAAATTCTTGTTATAAGTGACCCCACTGTAAGACATATAGCTGTGCCTCTTACCAGGCTGAGCAAGGAAATAGTGATGGTCAGTTGCTTGTCTGGTGCCAGGATCCATCAGATTATATATGCACTCAAGTACTTTGAACAGCAAGTATCACCAGGACTCTATCGTAGTTCATGCCAGTGTCAGTGACTTGAGGTGCACCCTCCTGAGTTATATGAAGAGAGACATGATGGAGCTCTCAGACTGTGTCCAAGGCAGGTATGCACCTAGCACTGAGCAGCATTCTACCTTCTCCAAGGATGATGCCACGATATGAGCAAAAAACGACTGACTTCAACAATTGCCTTAGTTTTTGTTGTCATTCAAATGGTGTCCAATATTTGTCAGCCTGGGAGGATATGATCAACAGATCACACTGCTTACATTTGACCCCTCTAGAGTATTGATTATTGACAAAGACATTGCCCACCCTCATAGTGCCTTTTTCAAACAATGTCAGCCTGATAAACCTACAAACATGATGAAACAAGCAAAAGAAAATATGAAGGTGTTACTGATCACTGCTGGGGAACTGATCAATAAACTTCACTTCCTACAAGTCCTTCTTACCCTGGAAGACATTAATGTCCGCGTTGTGACCTAGACATGGTTTAAAATAGTGGAGACCCCTTTGTCTGTGCAGGGCTATAATGCCTTCCACACTTTAGGTAACAGCTACCATGCAGGAGAGAAAAAAGGTGGAAATATATCAGTTTACATTCAGAAGAGACTCACATCAAGGCAAGTAAAGCAGCGTGATGCACTTGAGCTTCTTCATGTTGAAACAACCATCAGAAAGGTTACTAGACTAATGGCACCTACTGCCTTTTTCAGCCTAAATATTCATCCCCCAATTTTCCTAATTATCAATGGGGATGTGCTAGATATTAACTAGTTATAGAACTCCTCTATAACAAAATAAAGTCACAATGCCTGTCTACAGGAACTAGAATCACTCAGTATTAAACCTAATACAGTTTTCTTAGGTGATCTAAACTATCCAAATATAGACTAGGAACCCTTCACAAACACTAGTACACAAGCTCAGAGATTCCTGAACCTTTTCAATACAAATGCCCTGGAACAATTAGTCAGAGTACCCACTGGGGGGAATAACATCTTGAATTTTGTCTTTACTAATATGGGAGCATCTTGTACCATTCCTTTTGTATCTTCATCATTTGTTAGGTCTGACCATGAAGCAGCCTCCTTTGAAATAAAACTGAAACCAGAGATCCCTTCCACCCAAGGTACCATTTGAAATTTATTTAAGACAAACTACCTACTCCTAAGTGATACACTGGCAAGCTTCTAAACCATACCAGACCCAGTGAACTCCACTGAATATGCAGAAATGATGCCACCACACTTTACCAGCACGTAAACGGCTGCATAGTACCATGTAGGACCAAGTGCAGGGCAAACCTAATATCAAGAAGCTTTGTAATAAAAGGAAAATAATTTTGACCAAAAGTAATAAGAAGTATTCCCAGAATGCTAGATCCTTTCTCACTGAAATAAACAATTCAGAAACTTAATAAAATCCACCAAAGCCAATTTTGAGGGTAAAATTGCTACCCAAGCTAAAGACAGTCTCAAAGCATTTTTTAGTTATGATTGTAATCTCAAAATCACAATGCTGCAATACACTGAGCTGATTATGAGTGATTTTACCCATAATGAGGCTGAAGGTATAGCCTACCTACTGGCTGATCAATTTACTTTTAACTTTACCCCTCTCTCTCCTCTCTGTCTGTCCCTCAAGATATACCTGAAACTGGCTCGTCTCCAGCTATCACACAAGGCCAAGTCCTAAATTTCCATGTTCTATGTGGATTGACCCTGTAGCCATACTCAGTATCTTACAGACCGCTAAGAGGTGACCTGTCTCTGGCATATAAGACATCCTCTGAGTCAATACTGATGGCTTTACTGCACATCAGCAAGTCAAATGACATCAGAAATACTCGTTCTAGGGATGTAAACCTGTTCTGCAGCATCAACAGAATGGTTTGGAGGTGCAGGTATATTTCACAGAGGATACTGCTTCTGTGGAACAGACTCCCCATCCACATAAAAAGTTCATCCCTGTTCATTCTCAAGTGCAACTAAGATCTATGGATGAGAAACAGAAAATTTACCCAGGACTGCCCCTGTACTACTAGTGGACAGATGCAGCTCCAAACGCTTTATCTCATCCATGGGTCCCCTCAAATTATCTGTGTTATGATCCCAGTTATTGTTATTAGAGGTACAATATAATTATTGACCATGAGATTGGTAGGCCAATCTATAACAAAATGGGATGGGTTATTTCAAACACAAAATTGGCTATGCTTAAAATGGTGTGCAAAGGCAGCTAGCCTAGTAAATACCTATGAACCTAAGTGAGTTCAGGGAAAAATGTGGATGAAAACAGACAGAACAGGCTAAGAAGGAATACTGGTTGGCTAACAATGAGACTAAGAGAGCAGTCACAATAGCAAGAAACAAAGCATTAGAGGCACTTGATCAGCTTCTGGAAAGAGACTCAGCAGATGGCACAAAAACTCTTAGCATTTCTATGGAAAGTCAGAAAGGTAACAACGATTATTATCAGACTCAGTCATATGAGATCCCAGCAACAACCTGCCCAGAAGACCACCAAACACCAAAGGCAGGTAAAAAAGTATTTTATATGCATCTGACTGGGAGAAAAAACACAAAAACTGTTCTGACCCATGCATAGCCTGCAATAAAAGAGGAAGAAGGTCCCACCCCAGATGAAATAATAACAGCACTACAGGGAATAAAGGAAAGCAACAGGCTTTGATGAAGTCATGGCAGATATGATCAATATGTTGGGTGAGTTAGAGAGAAATGGCTCCTGAGAGTACTCAGAGCAGTGTGGAGAGAAAGGCATATCCTAAATGACTGGAGAATTAAACATTCTAGTGCTAGTGTACACAATCAAAGGGGACACTCACACCTGTGGACAGTACAAAGGTATCAAACTCATGTCACAATGCATGAAAGTGCTGTACAAGGTGACTGGTTATGCTGAGTAGTAAAATATTAGATGGAAGATGAGTATGCAGCACAACTGGCCTAATGTTTGCAGTGAAACAGATAGTGGAGAAAAAGTTGCGGATGAGGAAAAGTCCAACTGGTAGCCATAGGCTTGAAGAAACATACAAGGAAGTCCCAAGAAAACTGATCTAGGCAGTTGGCTCAAAGTCCTAAAAAACATTGGTAGATTTAGTGAAAACCAAGTACAAGGACCCAAGGAGACAAATATGAACAGTGTCTGGACAGACAGATGAGTTCCCAGTTAAGAGTGGGTGAACATCAGGGTTCGGTTCTGTCCATCACTGCTTTCAAACTGGTGATGGACTACATTAGCAAACAGGCCGAAGGGTACAAATCAACAAAGCTGTTGGATGCTGACAATGTGGCATTACAAGCAGATGCAGAATAGAAACCTCAGCAAATAATAGGAGAATGGAATGCAAAATTGAAGTCTTATGGGATGAAACAGTATAGACAAGATAGTTGATATTGCGGCAAGTTGGTGAAATCAAAAGAAGCTGAAAATTGAGATATTAAGGACAATAGTGGCAAAGGTTAACAGCTTCCAGTACTTGAGAGGGCTGGTTAAGGAGAAGGAAAGTCTGAAGGAGGCAGTTGCATCTAGAATAAGAGGAGGTACAGCCAATGAACAGATATAGGGGTTGTGTAAAAGGAGAACACCAAAGAATTAAAACATAAGGTATACAATATAGTAGTGCAATCAGTACTTCTGTATTACATAGTAGCATGGATATCGAAGGAATGCAATGTAGGAATTTAGAGCTAACAGAGATTAAATGCATCAGATGGGTGGTAGGATGTGTAGTGTGGGAAAGATGAAGAAATGACGTCATCAGAGCAAAAGCCAAAGTTTCCAAATGCAGACGTCCACATGAACAGATTATTGTGGTTGGGGAAAATGTACATGAGAGCAGACTATTTTGTGAAGATGATTTGGTATAACTAGATATGTAGAGCATAATGAGCCTATGTTTTTGAGAAACAGTTCCTGTATATTTGTGCTCCCAGTACAGGATTGAATTATCTGGTCTAGAAAGTTTGCATTGATGAAATCCATGAATCATTGTGCATTTTTATTTTGCAGTAGTGCAGGTTTTCAGTTTTATGGCTGTATAGCTGAAATGCCTAAGGTATGCTTCATGTGTTGAAGGTATAATAGATGGCTAGGATATGGTAAGATATCTTTTATATTAGGATTTGGAAGAGTTTGAGGTTATATGGCACACGGGAACATGCCAATCTACTTGTAGATATTTGTCTGAATACCACTAGACAGAAACAGAGGTAATATTGTTGAAATAAGTTTCAGCAACAGTGGGGAATTTTCTTTTGCCCAATGTTATATGATCTTGAAGGAGGGGCTGTATATAAGTTTGGGTGTTGCGGCATATCCTCCTATAGGAAAAATGCAGGGGTCCTGCTTCCTGCAAGAAAATGGACCTCTATGTTTTGCTGAAGTTGCTTTTGTCCGTTTTATTTTCAGTCAATTATGATTCAGTTGAATGCTTGTTGGTAGAGCAAAATGGCGTCCAACACGCTACCACTTATAACACAAACACACTCAACAGAAGATCTGAATAAGTGCTCCTTAATGAACAGAGTAGAGAGGATGTGTTATCTATAAATTCAGACAATGTTTCAGTGATGATACAGATATCATTCATTTTTATGGTAAAGAACCTGCTAGGTATGGTAATTTCTTACTGAAGCTTTTAGCATTGAGTAGTACTGCTTATACTGGCCTGATATGGTTTGATTAGATTGGCAGATGAAGGAGACAAGCATTGCCTAATAAGGGCACTATAGGAGGATGGAAAAAGTATTGGCCAGTATAAAAAAGTTCTAATAAGGGAGTTGCAGGCCATCCCTGGTAAACAAGTAGACTGTCAGCAATGCCTTTCCACACTGACAGACATTGGGCCCCTTAGAATAACACCAATAACAAAGCCAATTGTTGAAGCCATTTATCATTTGTTTATTCTGTGGCATAATTCAAAGTGATGGTAGGATGTTGTTCAAGAATAGTTGTATTCCAAAATTAGAAGCATATTCAGAGAGCTCCATCATGTCTCTTTTCTTTTAATCCAAGGATGTCTTCTCAGATCATTCACATTCATGAGTGACAACCATGGTGCACATGAATCTGTAGTGAAGGAAAATGAAAGCTCTAGTTACCTTATACATTTTGGCACCTGAGTGGCATCTCACAGTCACCCATTCTTTGCTCAGACTGGTAAATGGAGTCTTCTCTTTGTCTCACTACTGAGTTCTCAGATTATATTTTTAAATTCTTGAGAGAGGATGGAGGAGCTAGTCATATCAGTGCAGTACTGAGGCTGGAAGCGTTATCTAAGGAAATGCATGTGAAAAGCCATTTGGGGTCGGATTCAATAGGAAAGGTGGCTTGTGAATTGCTTATACTGTGATGTTGTTTATTTTATAAAGGATGATCACTGCTTAGCAACCTGTAGGAGGCAGAATACAGTGACAGGGCTTTCAGTCTTTCCGCATAAGACTTATTTTGTGTAACCTTGTAATTTTTTGATAAGAAACCTCTTTGATCTCTCCAATTGTTGCAGGGGACTGGTGAGGTGCATGCAAAAGGCAGCATTGTACTCAATTATTGGTCTGAAGAGGGCCAGGTTTGAAGGATCTGTAACTTCCTTAGATCTAGATATGATGCCTTTACTTATAAAATGTGCCACATAGAAGGATTTCCTTACTACTGTGGATACGTGGTGGTCAAAGTTCAGGTTGCTATCAACCTGAGTATCCAGATCAAGTACCACTGGGTCTACACCTAGAGGGCTGCTGTCTATAATGAAATTAGCAGGGATGTCAGCTTTCTCAAAGGGAATAATAATGCATTTTTTTGCATTTAGCTTTAATCTGTGGGTTTGGCACAAATCATTTGTCTGTGTTAACCCTGTCTGCAGTTTATTAACATCACTGGGGGACTCAGTGATTACTCCCAGTTTGCAGTAGTCAGTGAACTTGTTCAAGCTAAGTTTGCCTGGACGTCTGAGAAATAAATTCTGAACAGTAAGGGGCCCAGCACAAAACTCTGTGGTATACCGGTAGTGACTAGTCTTTTGCTAGAGGTGAAGTCACCTACTTTGACAGTGTGTGTCCTGTTGGTGAGACAGCTGGCTACTCATCTGGTAATGCAGGGGTTAATTCCCAATTGGGAGAATTTCTCTAAAATACTGGAGTGGGAGATTGTGCCAAGTACCTTGGCTAGGTCAAGATAGATTGTATGCATTGTCTTTCCCTTGTCCAGGGCTTTAGTGACATTCTTGAAGAACTCAACTATGTTTAACAGGCATGATCTACATTTAACAAATCCAAGCTGGTTGGGTCCAGAGTTTGGAGATTACCTAGGTCCTTGTTAATAAGGTCCATAATGATTTTTCCATGGCCTTGCAGATGAGGCTAATCACGCTTATGGGCTTATAATTCCCAGGGTTGGTTGATGGTCTCACTTTGTGCAGAGATATTACTATGTCTGTCCTCCATTCCACTGGAACATAGCCAGTTCACAGGCTGTGGTTAAACAGGGATCCAAGTGGGTCTACTAGGTCATAATTAAGTTGTTTAAAAGGCAACCTGAGATGTTGTCTGGTCCCACTGATGCCATGTTTGTGGCCTTGGAGAGTGCCAAGATGACCTGCTGGATTGAGATAATAGGTTGAGAATGGTGGCAGGTATACTTTGGGCAATAACTAGAGGGGATGTGGGGGTGACATTTGCTCCAAATCCATCAGCTATCAGATTGGCTATTACCTCCATTTAAGTATGGGTTGTGCCATCCACTGCCAGTTCAGGGAAGTGCATCCCTGGGTATTCCCTTTCAGATTTCGGACGTAGTTAAAAATTGCCTTGTGATTATCCTTAGCTAGGGAGGCTATTTTTGCTTCATAATTAGCTTTGGTGGGCTTGAAAAGATCTCTAATTTGTTTGCTTAAGCTAGAAAGGGGTTTCTTCCACTGCTAAGCCATTTCACTCTTGTTCTTGGACATTAGTTTCTTACTCTTGTTGTATAACTTGTTTATACTAGGGGTCTACCAGGGTGGTTTGTTTTTTGGCAAGACCTGGTTTTAATTGGGTCAGGTACAGTCGATTCTATACAACTGCTTATGTGATTATCCAGGGCATTGGTGTACACCTCTGTGTAGGAGTCCATGTTATCTGCAGTCAAGGGGATCTTAAAACTTCTTATACCATCACTTAGTAGAAGGTAGTATGTCTTTGAAAAATTCTTAAGTGTTTTTGACCTTGATGGGGTACCTGGTCTTACAGTTACATCACACAAGACTAATTTATGGTCCAGTCTCACCAAAGAGGACATCACATAGGGGAGGGTGCAATGCTCTCCCTTGTTAGTAAGTACTATGTCCATGACATTGTGGGTGCGCTGGCTAGCTGTTCCAGAGCATTGTATTGACAAAGTCCAAGAACCTCTGAGCCAGCATGTTTGGCATTGTGTATGTTTCCCAGTCAAAAGTGGGATAATTAAAGTCACCCATGAGTAAGGTGTTGGGCTGTATGACAAGTGACTCCAATAAGTTCAGGTATGTGGTATGCTTTTTCCTGTTTCATGGTAGGGGACCTTTAGCTAGCTATGATGTTGTACAGGGCTTTGCCTATAGTTAATTGAACATGGAGTAGCTCAAGAGAGACATACTGTTTGACCAGTCTCGAGGTGTACTTATACTTAATAAATATGGATACACCTCCTTCTTTTGGTTCTTTTACACTCAGTTTGTAGTCTGAACATATGTAAGGCATTGTAGCCCTGCATGGCTGAGGTGCTTTCTTCACCTTTGAACCATGTCTCGGTGACTGCACAAATGTCTGCATCTTCCAAAGTGAGGAATGCTTCCAGGGAGTATAGTTTCTTGTATAAATTTCTAGCATTAAGCAGCAGCATCTTCAGTTGCTATGTTGGGAGGCTGGTTATTTTGATACTGCCTAATAAATGTTCAATAGAAATGGCTAATGCCTTTGCCAGTATCTGAAAGGCTACAGGAGACAAGTGCAGACCATTTCTGGAAAAGCAGCTTGGCCTGCCAACTATGTCTTCCCAGGCTGGCAGATATTGGACCCCCTTGAACTGACACCAGAAGCTAAGCCAATTGTTAAAGTCAATCATTTTTGTTTGTATTATGGCATCATCCTTGGAAAAGGTAGAATGCTGCTTAAGGGTAGGCTTATACCTCCCTGTGCAAATAATATAAAAGCTTAGTCATGTCTTTCTTTATATAGTCCAGTGAGGTACATCTCGAGTCATTCACTGCCACATGGACTATGACAGAGTCATACTGGTACTTGTAGAGTGGCTTGATGGATTCTGGCACCTGACAGACAGCTAACTCACTCATTATCCAGCCTGGTGAGAAGAACATCCATGTGTCTCACAGTGGAGTCACCGATGACCAAAAGGTTAGGTTTTATGTTGTTATGCCTTATGGGCTTATTTTTTGAGACACTGGTGTGTATGACAGAAAACATCAGAAAGGACCCTGTTGACCAGAGAGGGTAGAGTCAAATATACAGACCAGATACACAAATTTTACCTAGGTTTCATCTTTATTATACAGACTTCTTCAGAACACCAGGAAGGACCCTGTTGACCAGAGAGGGTAGAGTCAAATATACAGACCAGATACACAAATTTTACCTAGGTTTCATATTTATTATACAGACTTCTTCAGAACACCAGGAAGGACCCTGTTGACCAGAGAGGGTAGAGTCAAATATACAGACCAGATACACAAATTTTACCTAGGTTTCGTCTTTATTATACAGACTTCTTCAGAAGGTTCTGTATAATAAAGACGAAACCTAGGTAAAATTTGTGTATCTGGTCTGTATATTTGACTCTACCCTCTCTGGTCAACATGGTCATTCCTGGTGTTTTCTATCAACTTGTTAGTACACTGGTGTGTATGTTGTTATGTGTTGTGGTTGTTTTTTGCATTTTTTTATGTGTGGAAGTGGTTTCCATCTGGGAAGTCTCAGATCTTTTGGTAAGTTACTAGTGAGTGTCTCCTCATCTGTGAGTTTGTGTATCATGTCCTTATTTAGTGTGGAAAGTGTGTTTGTGCTGACAACCTGTTTGGACATTTGATTTGCACTTATGTGAGAGTCTTGCTTCTAGTTTCATTGTGTAACTACATCTGTCACATAAAATATTTTTTTGTTTCAGGAGTAAGTGGTTGTCAGTATACATGAGGCAATTGCTACATTGCCTCAGGATGCCTATGTCTATCAGGCTGGCCAGAGAAATGATGGGAAAGTGCCTTTCCATGATAACAGACTCTTACTGTATGTTTTATTAGGGAAGTGAATGGGTTAATTTGACAGGACTGTGTTGGTAGTGTCGAGACTACAAGACGGACCTATACTCTGTGTAGACTAAGGTTGATCAATCACTGCTCAGTGTGCAAATGAGTTGCTTCTAGGGCAGCAGAAATGATTGGAAGGGTTTCACTGACAGCCGTTTAGGGAATAACTTATATTCTATGCTTTTGTGTCTATACAGGGCACTGCTAACCACTGCTGAATGAAGAGTAGCACCAAGCTTACTACCAATCAGGAAAGCACACAATAAGCTTTTCACCAGCAATCCCCAACTCAGACAGGTTAGATAAGCACACTTCTGTGACAAGGCTGCAGAAAAACACCTTCTTAATGTAGAACTGCTGGTTTGGAGCCCAAGTGTAACAAGACCACATAAACTACTTACAACAGCCCTACAATTAACAGTGCAATTAACTACTTAAAACTGCAGCTGACAGTACAGATTTTTTGTGCTATAAAGTGCAAAAATAACAGCAAATAGCTTAAGAAACTGCTAAAGTATAGTCACAGAATATAAGAGAAGTTGAAAAAAAAAATTATGTCTTTTTAGTAGTGGATTGCTTCAGGTGAAAGCAGATTCTCAGCAATCAAGTAGCAAAGTCACCAAATGATGAGCAGCTCTGAGTATCTATGCCAAAGCCCACGCAAACAAGAGGCTTAAATACAAGCAAAAATAAACAAGTTTTAAGCTAACTACCAATCAAGAAAGAACACAATAAGCCTTCCACCAGTGATCCCCAACTCAGACAAATTAGATTAGCACATTTCTGCCACTAATGTGCAGAAAGATATAGAAACACGAGTAGACCAAACACCACGAAAGTTGCAAAAGCTTTATTCTTAAAACCCAGGAAAAGTAGCGCTTCGTGCCACCAAAAAGCACGCTTCATCAGACAAGTATAAAACAGCACTAAAACATTCCTTTTTATATCTTGTATAGGAGCTCTTAATGAGCCAATTAAATAATTAATTTATTAAGATATATCAGATGATTCATCAAATTGATGCATTGGCTTCTTATATGCATCACTGTTTAAAGTTGTATATGTCTTATTCTTGCCTAAAACAGCAGAATTACTTTTAAACAAACAATAAAAAATACTAAAATATGACACTGTCAACCTATTTAGATAGATTTTTCAAACCATAAATTAAAAAGTATACATTGTAAGTAAAATACCATGTCATTTAAAACGCTCCATTACTTAGAGCGTATGAATAACCCGTTCTAGTCCCATACTATTCTACCATACTCACTATTATGCATGCTTAACACCATAACATTCATTCTAACAGTGTATTTCATTAATCGCCATCATTCTGTAAAATTCTGTATGTATTGGCGACTATCATAGTTTTACCAAACAATTTCATGTGTCACAAAACCGTTAAGCATAAAAGTGATAGTACTCAGACATACAAAAACAAATTCATAGTACAAATGTCACGGGCTAGTCAAAACATTTAAAGATGTACTAGGTATCAAGCTTTCTATTTTTAACTAAAAATAATAATCAATTGCTTTATAAGCATTGTAAAATCTAAATGGTTATAATGCTTAATAAACTGTATATATGAATAATATTTATCTAGATGTTAATTGATATAAACTATCGTTCATATGAAAACTGCAACATGAATAATAGTTTTTATTCACTATCTATTCCATATATATATCACAGTGAACATGCCAATATGAAAAAATATGTGAAAATGTACTTATGCATAAATAAAAATATAAAAAAGTATGAAAAATGAAAATAAAAATAATAATGGATTCGATGTTAGTGTATAATAAGTATCTGTCAAAAATAAAATAAAACATTTTGTGACCAATATAAAATTTCAAAGCTGTAAATAATATATGTATATATATATCATCAAGTGCCAATGATGTTGTAGCTAGTCATGATTAATTATATAATGTATTAATATAATGTATTATAGATTTAATTAATGTAACTTTATATTTATTATTGATATATATATAAAAAACCAAGTGAAGACATTCCGTCAAAAACCGTGTGTATAAAGAACAAATCCATAAGATATAACATAAGATATTATTACTTCAATGACCTCTTGTGTCGTGATAAACTTGAATAAATCAAACTGTGTGTTAATATGATGGAACACTTCATAATAACAACAACATAGTAAATATTAGATAGGAAGGTGTTTCATAAATGTACAGCTCTATGGCATCTCGAATATATAGAGTTCAAGACAATAGACAAAATAATACAAAATACATGATGAGAAGAGACTTACAAATAACTATACAACAGGAGAAGTCAGATCCATTTAAATGGAGAGCAAACAAAGTGTTCATCCTTCACTGTATGTATATCCCAAACTAATGGTAATTAATCCAATACAACTGAAGGACCTAATATATGAGGGGTGGTATAGGTAGCATATATTGAGCTTCTCTAATAATTAAAGATACAATCTGGGATGGTAATAGGATATCTGTTCAATGATATTTCCTATTTTTTAAGTGTGATCTGATACTAACATAACTATTTAGACCCGGATATTTATGTGCTCTAATTCTAAATATCCACTCAAGTTCTAGATGTTCCAAGTCATTGAAGTTATCACCCTTCCTTATGCAATTAACTACTTAAAACTGCAGCTGACAGTACAGATTTTTTGTGCTATAAAGTGCAAAAATAACAGCAAATAGCTTAAGAAACTGCTAAAGTATAGTCACAGAATATAAGAGAAGTTGAAAAAAAAATTATGTCTTTTTAGTAGTGGATTGCTTCAGGTGAAAGCAGATTCTCAGCAATCAAGTAGCAAAGTCACCAAATGATGAGCAGCTCTGAGTATCTATGCCAAAGCCCACGCAAACAAGAGGCTTAAATACAAGCAAAAATAAACAAGTTTTAAGCTAACTACCAATCAAGAAAGAACACAATAAGCCTTCCACCAGTGATCCCCAACTCAGACAAATTAGATTAGCACATTTCTGCCACTAATGTGCAGAAAGACACATTCTTAATATAGAATAGCTGGTTTAGTTACTAAGTGTAACAAGAGGACACAAACTACCTACAACAGTCCTACAACTAACAGATACAATCTAATGCAGTACAATTAACTACTTAAAGTAGCAGCAGACAGTACATTTTTTTAAACTGCTGAAGTACAGTTACAGTATATAAGAGAAGTTGAAAAAATACTTATAGTCCTTTTGTTTGTTTCCCAGCTCATATAGACCACATAAATGCCTACTGCTACTAGATGAATAATCCTAATACTCCTAATGTAGAAGCACAATAAAGGAATGTCTGGAGTGAAATGCTACCACAAACTAACTTAAAAGATACAAAATGCTATGACAAGCAAAGAAACAAACAAACAAGCAAACAAAGATACGGGTATAGCAGTATACTTTAAACAGCTTATAAAAGTGTGATTATTCAATAAAAGTACCTCACTTTGTATAAATGAGACAAAAAACAGTCAATTGTACAGAATTTATAAAGGCACTAAAAACAAGATAAGCTGATTAATAAGCCATCCAGCCAATAAAACTACATGTAGACATCTCAAGTTTTTCCCCAACCTAAACAGACCAGGATACCTCCCAGTGCACTAGACAGAAAATCCACTGACCTACTGATATAGAAACAAGTGCTTGCTAGAGTATAAAATACACTACTTTATCCAACGGTGAAATAGATAATGAATTAAGATAAAATAAATCAGTAGAACAGACAATGAGAGATAAAATGCACTGTTTCAATAGAAGCACAAGGAAAAGCAAATAAATAATTCAATATATCAACAGAAGTACAGAAGAGGAGGTGCTTAATTTACAGTAGTGGTGGTCAAATTAAAACCACCAGGTTTAAAAAGCAAATCAACAAAGGAAAGGGTGGGTGGGAAACATTAACAGGGAATCATGAGCAGTGCTTTAGTTTATGCAGGCTTGAAATCTTTTCAGCAAAAACACAAAAGGCCAGAAATTCACTGTGTATTTAAATATCACTCAAGGACAGTTAACCAATGAAAAAAAAAACATTTGAAATGTGCAGCTAAGATAACTTAAGTGTCTTTCACATAGAACAAAGGCACAAGGCCAAGCATATTTCTTAAAACAGAAAACAAAATGGAGTAGGTAAAACAGAAATCAACTCTATAATTCACAGACAAAAATATAAGTTTACTTTCCTCACCCAGCAGGAATCCCCAGCAGACCCTTAGTTTATAATACAGTCAATTGTACAGAATTTATAAAGGCACTAAAAACAAGATAAGCTGATTAATAAGCCATCCAGCCAATAAAACTACATGTAGACATCTCAAGTTTTTCCCCAACCTAAACAGACCAGGATACCTCCCAGTGCACTAGACAGAAAATCCACTGACCTACTGATATAGAAACAAGTGCTTGCTAGAGTATAAAATACACTACTTTATCCAACGGTGAAATAGATAATGAATTAAGATAAAATAAATCAGTAGAACAGACAATGAGAGATAAAATGCACTGTTTCAATAGAAGCACAAGGAAAAGCAAATAAATAATTCAATATATCAACAGAAGTACAGAAGAGGAGGTGCTTAATTTACAGTAGTGGTGGTCAAATTAAAACCACCAGGTTTAAAAAGCAAATCAACAAAGGAAAGGGTGGGTGGGAAACATTAACAGGGAATCATGAGCAGTGCTTTAGTTTATGCAGGCTTGAAATCTTTTCAGCAAAAACACAAAAGGCCAGAAATTCACTGTGTATTTAAATATCACTCAAGGGACAGTTAACCAATGAAAAAAAAAACATTTGAAATGTGCAGCTAAGATAACTTAAGTGTCTTTCACATAGAACAAAGGCACAAGGCCAAGCATATTTCTTAAAACAGAAAACAAAATGGAGTAGGTAAAACAGAAATCAACTCTATAATTCACAGACAAAAATATAAGTTTACTTTCCTCACCCAGCAGGGAATCCCCAGCAGACCCTTAGTTTATAATGGGTTGAATTGTTTTCAGCAAAAGACGCAAAAGACAAAGAGTCAGAAATTCAATGTATATTTTAGTATAGTTTTCTATAAGTAGAGTCTGGGTTAACTTCTATATTTTTTAAGAAGAGGAAGGAAAGAAGGATGGTTAACTTTATGAGGAATTTAGGAAATATTTTGTTTGGAAGAGGATGGGATAGTTTGTTATATAATAGGTGTGGGAAGATGAGTAAGGGTGAGTAGTTTTGATGTACAAAAACTAGATTAATAAGTACAAGGTACAAAGAGGGGTACTTGGCAGAATGTGTGGTAAGTTGTTTATATCATCAGTTGTTAATGTTGTTGATCTTGGAGTATGCAAGTGGATATAGAAACAATAGTTATTTGGATGATGAAAAATGGAGACAGAGAGAGGAGAAAGTACAGACCAGTTTAACATAAAAGTATTTGTATATTATTTTTGGGAATGGGTAGAGAAAGTGCAAAATGTATAAAGTTATTGATAAAAATTGTAGGTGTTTTGGAGGACATCATAGCAATTTAGTGGAGGGTAGTGTGATTAGAGTATAGGGGTGATTATAATGTCAGGGGTGTGTACGTTATGGGAGGTTGGAAGTTTAGGAAATAAAATGTTATGCAATAACTAGGAATCTAGGGCCAGGTTGTGGTATTTTACAGACGTAGGGATATACACCCTCCACAGATGTAAATATAGATATAGATACAAATGCAGATACTCACCCCAACTCTGAAATTACAAGATTACATAATAGTGGGGAAAAATGAAACTTCTTTACCACACCTAAAATATGCCAGACACCACAACCCCATGTGCAAAAATGGGAAAAGGAGTTGTAGATGGTTGGATAGTGAGAGAGAGAGAGAGAGAGAGAGAGAGAGAGAGAGAGAAATAGCTTTACAGAACAATATAGACAACAAGTGAAACATGCATAACTGTAAAATCTATCACATACAAAATTAATTGAACTATAAACAAGAAAACAGAATCACACAAATTCAATATATCAAAACATTTACTGATATATCTCATATCAGGAACATGGCAAGCTACAGCTGCAAGCCAAACAAATAGCTGGCTTTCTGCCATGCAACGCCTCAAGAAGTCTAACATACAACTGCAACTGCAGTGATAATATCAAATATATAAAATTATAAAAAAAAGTAGCATTTGCATGCACAATCCACCCACCCTTACTTTTATATACTAGCTCTGTGTTCATAAAACTGCAAGAGATTATGCGTGAAGTGTCAGTACTTCCCACTGAAAATCATACCAGATTTTATTTGTAGACCTATGAGATATCTTCACTGTTAAAGGGGTACCTTTCTAAAGATATCTTTTCCAGATGGTAAGTTTGCAAACTAAAGGACATAAAACTACAGGCTTGTAGTATATCATGGTACAGATAGACTTATCCCATGTTTTGTATTTCAGAATTGTAATTTCATTATTGTAGCTTAACAGGATATATTTTGTGATTTTTCATTCATTACAACCTTTCAGCTTTTAAATCTTCCGATTTGAGCCATAGGGGCAGCTATCCTACTGTACTTAAAAATGAAAGCACAAAATAATTTTAGTTTATAGCTGAATTTACAAATAGACCTCTCACATATCCGTGTTTTTAGAGGAATGTTCCTGTATTTAAGTGTGATATACCCCTGCACACGATGTACCTATTTTATCAGGTAATGCTTTTCTGAGACATTTATTAGAAAAATGAAGTCTATTCACAAATATGGCTCTATTCTAGTATGTACCATATTTAGGCATTTATAGTCACTGACATGGATTCTGATAACTAAACATCAACAATCAAATGGGTTCAACCAGGAAGAAAACAGTACCCCAGTATTACCAGGCATGACGCACATCATGATAGGAAGTGTAGTATAACAGGAAACTCTTTTAGTGGGGTCAAGGACTGCATACGTGATGCAGGGTGCGCCACTGCTCAGAGGCCCTGTGCTGTGAAAGGGTTTCATAATGCAATTACATGACATTTTATATCAATGAGTCATATGCATTAAATCTGTAGTCTAAAAAATCATGCAGAGAGGAAGAAAGAAGATCTTCATAGGCCAAATTGGGCATCACATAAAAGCTAAAGGCACATGGTGGAGAATGAGACTGGATTATACTAAAAATTAAACATCCTGCAGCATTAAAAATGACTCTATTACCAAAAATAAATAAATAAATTACAAATAAAAAAATGGAGTGCTTTCATACATACTTAATACATGTTTCAAAGTCTTACTTAGTACCCATTGCTAATGTCTAACTTGTCTGTACCTAAACATCAGCTTAATAGTCCAAAAACAGCAAATGAATCCCAGTAAGTTGAACAGAGTAAAAAATCCCAAGCATAAAAACCAACAAAAAAGTTCACTGGAATAACAGGCAGAACTGCTGCAAAAATTAAGTAAAATCTTTTATTTATTGTTATAAAATGGTGAGTGCTTTCGCAATAGTAACCGTTGCTTCATCAGACAACCTCTTACACAACTAACAACATATAAATACTTTAATTCATTTCAAATTAACCAATCACAGCTCACACAAATCACTCACTAATAAATTACCGTGGTTACATATAATTAAAGTATCAAGTTAAAAGAAAAATAAAAAATACAGAATTATCCTGAATGCATATGTATACATATAGTGAACCGTTTTTATCATATGTTTCATTTCAACTTTTTGGACTTCAGATCTGGTTTCAATGGAACTGAATCATTTAATCCCATTCCCCTGTGTGCTCCTAGTCTGAGGATCCAATGTACTTCCATACTTTCTGTGGCATTGACTATATCCCCCATTTTAATGTTTGCACTCTGCACATGTAATACTTGAAACATAAAAGTATGTTCAGCTCCTTTCTCTAAAGTATACTTGGCAAGGGCAGTATACATAAACCCCTTCCTGGTATAGTATAAGTGATCCCTTATATGTTCCCTAAGGTGACGATTCATCTTACCTACATAGAATTGGAGACATACTTTGCAATGAGCTGCATATACTACATTGCTGGTGTTACAGTCCGCCAAATTTCTAAGCTCCCATAGACATTCCGTCTCCGGGTGCTTAAAAAATCTGGACTCATCTATGTGAGCACAGTATGCACAGTGTCCACACCTGCGTGTTCCCTTGACCACATTTTCTATCATTCTAACTTTCCTTGGGTAACATAGCTGTTGTTTCAGGTTCCTCTTCTTTTAAATACAAACTGTGGTCGCAGACGTACTATATTTGCAGTATTCTCATCTACCAGTAACATATGCCAATTTTGTTGGATAATATATTCAAACCTTCCTATGTCCTTAGTATAGGGCAGGACCATAGGAGTCTGTGTTTATCTTTTATTCCTATTACTTATATTCCCTACTACTACTCTATCTAAGTAGTAGGGTTTCCCTTGCTCTCTCTTTCCTTTGATACTTTATAGTACACTTTATTAATCTCTTGTTCACTGTACCCCCTGCTCAGAAATCCTGTTTTAAGATTAATGCTAAGTTCACTAACATACATCTTTTCTTGACAGCAAAGCTGTGATACTCTCAGGGCCTGTCCTCTGATGATCTTAGGAAAGACACTTTGGTTATGCATACTTTCTCTATGTAGGAAAGTTGGTCTATAACACTCTTTTCTATGCAATTTGGTGAACCACCCATCACCTTCTCTGTATACAGTTACATTTAAAAAAATCTACGCTTTGTGAAGAAAAATTCATAGTAAAGTTAAAAAAATTAGTAGTGGTATTTATATTTGAGTAAATAGACTTAAATTGTTCTTCAGTTTATTTCCAAAAAATAAAATGATACTTGTTCAAGCCTGTTATTTAAATCTCCTCCTTTAATTGCAGGAAATACTATGCCAGCAGCCATGAAACTACGCATCCTGCTGCCATTACATATCTGAGTATGACTGCACAATGTCTTTTCATAACTTTGTTTTCATATTGCATACAGGTGAAACATATCAGGAAGATGGTCATCTATGGAAGAAAACCTATGCACAAGCACAGACAGGGACAACACATCAGGAGGTGAACACATTATACTACATTATATTATATGACTGAACCAGCCATCTTTGTGGAAATGAGTGTGACTGCCTTTTGGCGGGGCAACATGAGGGAGAAGTGGGACAGGGCAAAAGACAAAATATAGCACAGCAGGAGACATCTGAACATCAGGGGGTCCTGGCCATACATTTGCCACATACAGTACTGTGGCTTTGAACTAAAGTGAATAGCATCTAACTAATTGGTAGGAGGAGCTGAGAAATAGCATTCCTTATTTAACTACAAGTATTTAGTGGCACCTTTATTTAGCTGTAGTGCTTATCTGACTTGCGTTTCTCTGCCTGAATATTGCTGATCTCTGTCTGAATTTGAGTTTGAAATTTTTCATTTAAGGTTTGGTTGCTTTTATTTTTTAGCTTTTTTATATTGCATTTTGTTTTAAGATTTTTGTTCTTAAGAAGTTTTGCCTAGTGCCAGTTAGAAAAGAAGTCTTTTGCAGACAGCGAATAACATCCAGGTAATTAGTGGGAGGAGCTGAGAAATAGCTTTCCTCATTTAACTACACATATTTAGTGGCATCTTTATTTAGATGTAGTGCTTGCTTGCTTTGCTATTTTCTGCCTGACTATTGATGATCTTTGTCTGCATTTAATTTTTCCCATCCACCTGTTCTGGTGCTGGTGTACTTTTGAACTTGGTGGTTTTTGAGTTGCCTACACCTACTATAAATCTGATTTTGGACTCTCCCGTTAGGTCCCACCCTGTAGTCTCTTAAACTTGAATTATCTTCTGTTTCCTACCTTCACACTTAAAAAATGCACATTATTCATCTGATTTTACTCTGTGTCCTTAAAGTGTTCAATTGCATTTAATCTTCCACATTTATTACTGCTTGTAAGTAGCCTGATTGCATCGTAACTGTTATTTTAAAAATCTTAGTTCTGATTTAATCATTTGGTCTACAAGCTACTTATCTTACATAAGGAAGGTTTGTGGTGTACACTCTTGTGTCAGAAGAGGTAGCTTACACCCTTCTGAGTTGGGAATTGCTGGTTGAAGACTTATTGTGTCTGATATTCTAAAATTGTTTTAGTTCTTTAAGGGTGAGTGACCACCACCCTTCGAGCTGAGACTTGCTGGTGAAGACTTACTGTGTCTGTTATTCTAAATGTCTTTGTTCTAGTTTTAGAACTTGGGCTCTAAAACACTTATGTTTCATTAGAAAGGTTTTTGATCAACACTCTTGTGACAGGAGATGATAACCTCCACAGCAGGAGACATCTGAACATCAGGGGGTCCTGGCCATACATTTGCCACATACAGTACTGTGGCTTTGAACTAAAGTGAATAGCATCTAACTAATTGGTAGGAGGAGCTGAGAAATAGCATTCCTTATTTAACTACAAGTATTTAGTGGCACCTTTATTTAGCTGTAGTGCTTATCTGACTTGTGTTTCTCTGCCTGAATATTGCTGATCTCTGTCTGAATTTGAGTTTGAAATTTTTCATTTAAGGTTTGGTTGCTTTTATTTTTTAGCTTTTTTATATTGCATTTTGTTTTAAGATTTTTGTTCTTAAGAAGTTTTGCCTAGTGTCAGTTAGAAAAGAAGTCTTTTGCAGACAGCGAATAACATCCAGGTAATTAGTGGGAGGAGCTGAGAAATAGCTTTCCTCATTTAACTACACATATTTAGTGGCATCTTTATTTAGATGTAGTGCTTGCTTGCTTTGCTATTTTCTGCCTGACTATTGATGATCTTTGTCTGCATTTAATTTTTCCCATCCACCTGTTCTGGTGCTGGTGTACTTTTGAACTTGGTAGTTTTTGAGTTGCCTACACCTACTATAAATCTGATTTTGGACTCTCCCGTTAGGTCCCACCCTGTAGTCTCTTAAACTTGAATTATCTTCTGTTTCCTACCTTCACACTTAAAAAATGCACTTTATTCATCTGATTTTACTCTGTGTCCTTAAAGTGTTCAATTGCATTTAATCTTCCACATTTATTACTGCTTGTAAGTAGCCTGATTGCATCGTAACTGTTATTTTAAAAATCTTAGTTCTGATTTAATCATTTGGTCTACAAGCTACTTATCTTACATAAGGAAGGTTTGTGGTGTACACTCTTGTGTCAGAAGAGGTAGCTTACACCCTTCTGAGTTGGGAATTGCTGGTTGAAGACTTATTGTGTCTGATATTCTAAAATTGTTTTAGTTCTTTAAGGGTGAGTGACCACCACCCTTCGAGCTGAGACTTGCTGGTGAAGACTTACTGTGTCTGTTATTCTAAATGTCTTTGTTCTAGTTTTAGAACTTGGGCTCTAAAACACTTATGTTTCATTAGAAAGGTTTTTGATCAACACTCTTGTGACAGGAGATGATAACCTATGACCTTCTGAGCTGGGAATTGCTGGTTGAAGGCTTATTGTGTCTGATATTCTAAAATTGTTTTAGTTCTTTTAATCTGTGCAGACCAAAGATCTGCAACCTTCACTATCAAAAGAGCCATTTTGGCACCTCTCCCACCAAATAAAATTCATCAGGAGCCACAAAACCGATTTGATCCTGAAAATGAAGATAACACATTGTTAAAAAGTTTTATATATAGTTATTATCCTAAATATAAAAGCACTAAGTTTGTAAGAGCAATATTTAAAATCTGTCCCTATTTTTGTTCCTTTGTTGGGATTGCTCGATTGCTGTGTGTGTGTGTGTGTCTGTGTGTGTGTGTGAGAGTAGAAAATGCATGTTAACAGAAACCATGTTATTCTATCTAGTTTCTAAGTTTATAAGAACAATATTTGAAGTCTATCCCTATTTTTGTTCCTTTGTTCCCCTTTATTTGTGGCTCTGTCCAGATTTCTTGTGGTTAGACTTTGAGAGGTATGGAAACCTTTCAGGAGATGCTGCTGCTGCCAGGGGATCACTCGATCGCTGTGTTAGTGTGAAATGCATGGTAACAGAAATCATGTTATTCTAGCAAGTTTCTAAGAGCAATATTTAAAGTCCATCGCTCAATCGCTGTGTGTGTGTTGTACAGTAAAGTGACCATTCATTTTTAAAACTACCAGGAGCCACTGCAGAGAGGTGGAAGTGCCACATCTGGCTCCAGAGCTGCAGATTGCAGACCCCTGGTGTAGACACCAATCTCTCACAGTATAACTTTCCATTAAAATACTGTTACTATACCCTTACTGTCTAGACTTTTTTAATTATTGAAGCATCTAGTTTTTATATAGCTGAGTGTTCCCTTTCATATTGACTCATTCAATATGTAAATTTCCCTCACTCCTCCCTAACAGATCAGTGGCCATAGATATGCACTTCCCAGATCTCTCTCTTTCTGTTGTCAATCTGGTTGAGATGGGTATTCTGATGCATTGTAGCAATTGCCTCATGTACACTGACACCCCACTTATTCTTAATAAAACAGATAAAGTATGTGAGCGATATAAATACATTAACACTGGAGGCAAAACTCTCTCATACAACCAAAATTAATCCTACAGTGGATTTCAGTGACAATTGCACTACACTTACTGCACAGAGTATAGGCCCTACAGATGAATCTACTTATGCTGAGGCACTTACAGGTAACATTTTTAAAACACTAAGACCTCCTGCACGGCATAATCAAAAAAATGGGTCCTCAGCCATCATGGAATCACTGGATTAAAACACTACCCACAGCTACACATAGTAACACTGTATCCAATGCCCCTACTGTTAATCTCTTAAGGCAAACCAGTACACAGACAAATTTCCTAGTCATCAGTGATTCTATAGTGAGGTACACTAATGTCCTCCTTACCAGATTGAGTAAGGAGAGAAAGAGGAAGATAGAGAGAGGCATGGTTAACTGCCTTTCTGGCAGGGATGTCGGGAGGCATACGCACTGTGCTGATTTCAGTACAACTTTTTTAGAAGGGGGTAGCTTTTTTGAAAAAAAAAAAAAAGTACGTATTTAAAGGGTGTTGACTCCTTTAAGAAGGATACCTTAAAGGAAGTGAGCTCACATCATGTCCAGTCTCGCAAATAGATTATCGGAAGCAATTGGTGTGTGTTTCTCTCGCAAGCAATTGAAGTAAGTGAGGAGGATACCTTAAAGGAAGTGAGCTCACATCATGTCCAGAGCGGGAATCTCTCTCGCAAATGGATTATCGCAATTGAAGTAAGTGTGTACAAATGGAGTGTGTGTTTACAATCTCTCTCGCAAATGGAGTGAAGTAAGTGTGTGTTTACAATCTCTCTCTCGCAAATGAAGTAAGTATGTGTTTACAATCTCACTCGTAAATGAAGTAAGTGTGTGTTTACAAATTAGTTACTATTTGCTGACTGGTACATCCCACACCTTCATCCCCCCCACCCCGAGACAGTTACTTCCCTCAAATAATAGAGTGCTGTACTAAGACACAAATGCATACTGGTACACAAAAACGGTAATAATGTATGCAAGGATCAAACGTGTTTGAACTGTGTATGGTATTCAGCAGAATAGCCCCATATGCAATGGTATACTTTATCTTTATAGCACAATATTTCATTCACACAGTTCCATGCATCACATACACAGATGCACATAAGCATATGCATGCATATTTGTCTATGTTTATGTACAATTCTAACATAAACACTCAAGTTACCCTGCTACGCACCCTTGCCCGAACGTGTTTTGTGACTTTAGATTTCTGGACACTTATATTACAACTAGTCACCCAGGCTGCTTATGCTTTGCTCCCTGTCTAGATGACACTTTTGTGGTACAAGCACTCATGATACTACACCTGTGAAAGGTGAACAGGCTGCTGTAACTGTTTTGCCTGTCAGGATTCCACTTTTGCTTCTGTGGTACTGCATATTTGAAGGGGGCACAGGCTACTATGATTGTGCTTCCTGCCTGGGTGACACTTTTGTTCCACAAGCACTCATGCTGTTGCATATTTGAATTATGTACAGGCTGCTATGGTTGTGCTTCCTGCCAAGATTACACTTTTATAATACAAGTACTTTCAGTACTGCATATTTAAAGGATGCACAGGCTGCTGTGGTTGTGGTCCCTGCTAGGATTACTCCTGCATTGCACAAACACTTGTGGTACTGCAGATTTTAAGGGTACATAGGCTGCTTTGGTTGTGCTCCTCACCAGGACTACATTTCTATTGGACAAACACTTTTGGTACTGCATATTTAAAGGATGCACAGGCTGATGTGCTTGTGGTCCCTGCTAGGATTACTCCTGTATTACACAAACACTATTGGACAAACACTTTTGGTACTGCATATTTAAAGGATGCACAGGCTGCTGTGCTTGTGGTCCCTGCTAGGATTACTCCTGTGTTACACAAACACTTGTGGTACTGCATATTTAAAGGGTGCACAGGCTGCTCTGGTTGTACTCCCTGCCAGGACTGCATTTCTGTTGCACAAACACTTGTAGTACTGCATACTTAAAGGGTACACAGGCTGTTCTAGTTGTGCTCCCTGTTAGAATTACACTTTTGTTGCACAAGCACTTATGGTACTGCATATTTAAAGGGTGCACAGGCTGCTCTGGATGGTTGTGCTCCCTGCTAGGATCACACTTCTGTTGCACAAACACTTGTGGCACTGCTTACTTAAAGGGTGCACAGGCTGATTTGCTTGTGCTCCTTGCCTGGATGACACTGTTGTAGCACAAGCACTCATGGTGCTACATCTATGAAGGGTGGGCAGGCTATTCCACTTGTATTCCTTGCTTAGATTACAATTTTGTGGCAACCTCTGGGTAAAAAGAAGATGCACTGTGTACTGTGCACTGTAACCAACAATGTCTGTATGGACCAACGGTGCCCGTAACATGCACTAGCTTTGTCACTATCATCTATGGACTCCACACCCTTTCACTTATTTTCTTGCTCTCTGTTACATGCCGTGGCAGTTTGTCTTACTTAGCAACTCTTATAAGTTTTTGTTTGCTGCTTTCAAGGCTAAAACAATACTTATGAAATTTACATCAGTACTGTCCCTCTGCATTTACAGTACTGTATTTCCCTAATAACTATTTTCTGCTAATTTTCATAACTTGATCATATAGTCAGTCACAAATTCTGTATGCTTTTTATGAGATCCAAATATGTATCTCTAAATTAATTCATTAGTTTTGAGGTTAAATAATTATAGTAAGTTTACTAGTTGCCTGCAGGTGTTTTCACTTGGTTTCACATGGACAGAAGATCTTTCATTAAGCTGTAGCTTAGAGTTTCACAAATACACAAAAGTACAGGTCTCTTCCTATATTCATTTGTAATCTAACTTGCAACATAAAACGATACATATTACACAATATCCCTCCCAGCAGATGAGGTCTTACCAACTATGTAATTTTATATGAAATATTTACAAGGCCATATCAGTGAGATGAGAATTTAAAGTATGAAATCTGGTTTCTATTATAGGCTGACAAGGAGTCTTCTATTTACTAAACAAGAGGATAAGAACTCCAAAGCTGCATCAGATTTTAGAGACAAAGTTGATTTCAGAAAAAAAGAGTAGTCTGAAAGACAAGCACAATTGGCTAAAAATAAATAAATAAAAGTAAGACACTGGCTTTTTTCATAGTACCACACTGTCTTTGGAATTTCTCAAATAACATTTGCAATAGCCAATAGGAATCTAACAGCTCAATCAAGCTGTTCACCTAATCCATTTAGAAACAGGTTTCCATTATACTTTCAGGTGGACATCACCTTGAACCAGTGAGCTAAGTGTAACATACTACAATTCATGTTTTGCAGTTTCTTCCTACTGTCTTGTGGGAACCAAATTCAAGTTCCAGCATGAGAAAGAAACACATATATATATATATATATTTTATATATATATATATATATATATATATATATATATATATATATATATATATATATATATATATATATATATATATATAGACTTGGGGAAAGAAACTTATAAATATTTTAAAAAACCTTTTATGTATAAAGAATGATAAAACTGTACATATACAAGTTCACTTAATTTAAGCATTATTCAGGCGAATTCCAACATATGAGCACTGTTCTGTTTTTTTTTTTTTTTTTTTTTTTTTTTGCAGCCCGCAGGACCAAGCCTGATGGCTATTCTGTTTGCTCCAAATTAGCTCATTTATTCCATACTTGTGGAAGCCAGGGATTCTTAGGCAGACAAGAGCTTTGTTCTTCCATGGGAATCACCAACGAGCTCATCCACTTGTGACAAAAGAGTTATGTAGAAGGGAGTGGGCTTACTGTGTCCCCCAGCAGAGCACCCCTTCCATGCAGTAGCATGGTGAAACTTACTATAGTTGTTCTCTTAGCTCACAGTGCATCTTGCACATTACATCGGGGGGGGGGGGCTTGTGGGCTGAAGCTCCTCTAAGTAAACACCTAGTGTTTCTGTTAGGTGTTACTCATGTAGTGAGCCAGAGATGGCTCCTCCCCAGGATGAGTAAACTGGCAGCAGCCACTCACTTGCATCCTTCCCTGTCATCTCCCATATGTGCCTAACTCATAATTTGAACACATCTGCAACAAAGTCAGAACTTTATTCCCTTATGCTGTGGACAGGCTTATGACTACCTATATTAATTAAGCTATTTATTCACTTAGAGTGCTAAACAAAGCATCCTTTATGATGCATTTGTAAGTAGTAGTTCATTCTCATAGTTCCAGGCTATGTCTAATGTAAAACTTATCTTGTGTCTTTGTGCTTTAACAGAATGAAATGCCTTAATAAATGGATGATACATATTTTGATGTTTTACCTATTTTTCATATTTTTTTCATGAATGAGTCCTTTCTGTTGACTAAGTCAGTTTTCTGTGAACATCTTACACTGATAACAATCAAAACTATCTTCAATGCAGCTTGCAGAATCTTTAAATCAGTCATTCATAAATGTAAGCTAAGTTATGAAGAAAATCTTGTTTCTTGCAACAAGAATCCTAAAATTTTCTACAGTTATACACACTCTGTTCATGACTGTTACACTCATATGTGTATGTCATCTTTCTAACAGTAGTACTTTAGTAAGCAACCCTATTGATATGGCTAATGTTCTTTTATTTTTATTCCCCAAGCACTTTGTTAACTTGTTTACCAGTGCCAACCTTCTGGCTCCAACTTGTCCTGTTAGCATGGACATCTTGAACTCACTGACTTCTCAAGATAACACCCATCATTGTTCAGATTCTTTAGTTTGTCCTTATATTACTGAAAACATGGTTAGTGCTTCCTTAAGGAAAATAAAAAATGTTAACAGTGTCAGTGTGCCAAATAAGAAATCTTGTCTATTATTTAAGCATCTTGGCTCAAGTATTATTTTAACACACTCTTGCAAAATGCTTTGGAAAAAGGTAAATATCATTCCACTTTATGAAAATGGGAGTTGTATTGTGGACAATTACCACCCTGTCACTCTAACTTCCTTGTTCTGCAAATGTTTCAAAAAATGCCTTTTGAACTTACTTGATGGTAATCCCCATTATGGTGCTATGATAGATTTATATCAACATGGCTCTATGAAAAATTGTTCTACTTTTATTTGCCTACTCAATTTTTATGATCATTTTTACAGGGCTGTGGATAATGGACTAGATGTTATTATGGTATATGTAGCTCTCTCCGAAGCATTTGATAGTGTGACACATTAAAGTATTATAGAATGCATGATGAAACATGGTAATAATAACTTTATATTAGACTGGATTAGTTAATGACTTTCTAAAAGGTGATTTATGGCAGCTATGTTCACACTGGGCTGATGTTTACTCATGGGTTCCTCATGGGAAATCTGTTTAGGTCTGGCACTTTTCAACATGACATTTTCCTTTCTGCTACACATAAAAGTATTTTGACTGCCAAATATGGAAATGATATCAAGTTAGGATCAGTTTCTAGTAATGACACTGATTATAATAGGTTCATCAACCACCTTTCTAGTAAAGTAAAATGGCTGAATAGGAATGGAATTAACTTCAGTTTAAGTAAATGCCATGTCATAATTTTTGGGCCCCTAAAAAACAGTCATTACATCTTATTAGAGAACACTTATTTTGGGAGTCCTTCCTTATGTAAATATCTTAGTTCTGTATTGTGCCAAACTAAATTTTAAAGCCAATGCTTCAGTGGTCAGATATAAAGTCATAAAAGTATGTGTCCAAGTTTTCAATCTAGATCAACTGCTTTACTTACAAATTATTTGTAATTTAAGTTAGGTCAGTTACTGAGTCAAATGATATGTTTTGCTCCTACTTGGAGGTTGATTTAATTCTCCTTGGGAAAATAAAAAAATATATACTATACACCTATGTGATCTTTAAGATCTTAACAATTCTGACAGACTTCAATCATTGGACTCATTTTCCATTCATTACCTTTTTATAAGGGACAGCTTATGTTTAGGATTCAATGCTTTACACAACAGAATCTGTTACAATCACTCTCTCGCAAATGGGGGGTGTGTGTGTTTACAATCTCTCTCACAAATGAAGTAAATTTGTGTGTGTGTGAGCGGGAATCTCTCTCGCAAATGGATTATCGCAATTGAAGTAAGTGTGTGCAAATGGATTATCGGACAAATGGAGTGTGTGTTTACAATCTCTCTCGCTAATGAAGTGTGTGTGTTTACAATCTCTCTCGCAAATGAAGTGTGTAAGTGTGTGTGTGTGTAAATGCCCCCACATAATACACCTGCTGGCTATAGGTGTTCAGGCTCAAACCCTGTACCTTTGCTTCAGGGTAAGAACAGCCTAAAGTCCCTAACCACCACCATTTCTGAACTTTGTTCAGATTTGCTTTTCTAATGGTTGTAAGATATGGTGAGAACTGAAGTTGTATTTCTCCCATTATTGTTTTTGATGTTTGTCCAGGTTTTTTGTGCTAAGGTGTGAAGTGAGAACTGAATTTGTATTCCCTCATTATTGGCTTTGTTTGTCCAGGTTTTTTGTGCTAAGAGGTTGAGAGCTATCTAAATGATAGCCATTAAGTTTGTCTTCTTATTTTTCAAATGGCTGATTTAGCATAGTGGCATGTTGCACTGACTATAGTGCATATGGTTCTGGGTTTAAGGCATGCATGGTGATAACACAGCATTTTATTCTAGAAACTTTTCAAAATTATACAAGCAATGTTTAAAATGTGTCCCTGTTTTTTGGCTTTTGCCCCCCCCCCAATAAATGTTGGCTTTTTCAAGATTTCTTGTGCTGCAAAGTTCAGAGATACAGCTGAGTGTCAACATTTTACAAGGAGCTGAGATCTGCAGGGGAATTTAAGTTTAGTGCTGCTTATGCCGCGCCTGTTTGTACTCTTAATAGCACAACAGGTAGTGTACTTGCTTTTGATGCAGAAGGCTGTGGGTTCTTCTCCCACAGTAGGTAGATGCATTGCTGATACTGTACTGTGTTGTAAAGGGGGGTGGATGCTGTAGTCTGTTTTGGCGAAGATATCTAGTAGTAACTATGAACCTGTTATCAGTTTGCCATCCATTCCCTATTGCAATATTACTAGCGTATCATTGTTTTTAATGCAACATAGGCAATTTATTCCTCAAGAGCAACAGGCACATTATTTGTAGATGAAACCATGAAATATAAAGTTGTTTGTTAGCAGCAGCCTCTTCATTAGTTACAGATTTATCTAATGTGGAATTATGTAGATGGCTTTTACTAGTTCAGAGATTGTGCATATTTACTGATACTGGTGGACTGTAGAAGTTTGAGTAGACTTTTATGATGGAAGGTGTATCAAAGAGTACATGTATGTTTCATGTGCAAGGGGCCTATGATTTGAAAACAGCCCAAAGTTAATCTTTATCTGCCACTGGCAAAATGTATTTTCTTTGAATGTGGGTTTCAATGCTGTTTCAATGAATGTGAGTTTCAAGGGCAGAGAAGTTTTAATGCTAAGTCTAGTTTCATTGTGAGAGTGCATTGCTTTGTTTAGCAGATATTTATTGGTGTTTGTACTGTAAAATGCAAAATAAAACTTTTTCTGGCAAATCATTTAGGAATTAAGTCACTAAATAATGACCGATGTTAAGTTTCAGATGTCATAATCTTCAGAAAAATGCATGCTAAAGCAAGACCTGATATTCTAGCAACTGTCTTAAGTTTATACAAGGTCAATTTTTAGTACTGTTTGTATGTTCCCCCAATATATTTGGCCTTGTCCAGATTTCCTGCATTAAGAGGTTGAGAGGTATGTGCAAATAAATCACTTTATAGAATTAGGAATATCCAAACCTCTCAACTGTCCCCAATTTTGGCTGAAAATGTTGCTCTCCCCCTAATAATCTCTCTGCAAAATAGCAATTTTGGAAGAAAACGTGGAGGGTTTACTTTACTTTTATAAATAACTGTAATGATCAGAGTTATACATTACTTTTATTAAAGAAATGCATGTAGATTCACTAATTTTGTCAGCTGCTCTAAGTTAACTGTGCTCATATTAAAATGGTGTCCCTTCTTTGACAGGTTTCCAGCTGTATTGTCTGGCAATTTTATATTTTTGCATCACATTTTGGTCCGTTTTTCATAAAATTGCGTTTTTCTGGCAAATTAGTGGCAAATTGTTAAAGACTGAAGTTAGAAAATAATGGCAGACATTTGAGTTTCAGATTTCATACCTTTCAGAAAATTCGTACTAATGCAAGACCTTCTACTATTCTAATATCTTTCTAAGTTTATAAGAGCAATATTTAAAAAAATGTCCTTATTTTTGGGCCTTTGCCTCAGTTTTATTTATGAGTTTGTCGCTCTAAAAGGTTGAGAGGTGTGTGTGTGTGTGTGTGTGTGTGTGTGTGTGTGTGTGTGTGTGTGTGTTGTGTGTGTTGTGTGTGTGTGCGTGTGTGTGTGGTAGGTAGGTAGCATACCTCTCAACTGTCCAAATTTTGCAGAATGTCCAGATTTTTGCCCCATATTTTTTGTCTGTTCCTCATAAATTTTGTGATTTTCTAGAAAATTATTGAAGGTTGAAGTTGCTAAATAATGACAGACATTTGAGTTTCCGACTTCATGTCCTTTAGAAAAATTCATTCTAGCACAAATCCTGTTCTAGCAACTTTCTCATACTAGCACAAATCCTGTTATTCTAGCAACTTTCTAAGTTCACAAGAGCATTATTTAATATCTGTCCCTGTTTATTTTAGGCTTTGTCCATATTTCTTGCACTAAGAGGTAGGTAGGGGTGTGTGTGTGAATGAAACATCCTAGCTAGGGGTAGCAGGTGGTTAGTAATTTACTCAAGCTCAAAACCTGTACCTTAGTTACAGAAAACAAAAGCATAAATTCTCTACCCCAACTACCATGCTGCATTTTTCAAAGAACTGACATTTCAGGTTAATTTTCAATTCAAGGAACCGAGTTTGAGTGAATTTATATTATATTACTGAAGAGGCATTACAGCGAATGCCTCTTCATCGACACTAAAAGAGCGAACCGTGAATTACGAGAATGGCCGTAGCTTGGCTGGGGAGGGGGTAGCAGTTTGAGAGCTGTGAGTACAAATTTGAAAATCTTAGCTACACCCCTGCTTTCCGGGACTAGTATCCATCAAGTCACACAGGCACTAAGGTCATAGGACCACAGGTACCAATATTACTCTGTCATAGTTCATGTGGGTGTTACCTCCTTTGACTATCCCTTGACTATATGAAGTGAGCTTGCTAATTATATCTCTCAGGCATGTATGAGCCTAGCACTGAGTAGCATACCACCTTCTCTAAGGATGATGCCACATTACTAACAGAAAATGACTGATTTTAATAATTGGCTTAGTTTCTGGTGTCAGTCCAAGGAGATACAATATTTGATGACCTGGGAGGACTTGGTTGACAGACCATGCTGCTTTGCCAGGGATGGTCCACTCTTACCCCCTCTAGGATTTTGGATATTGGCAAAGACCTTTTTCATCTCCATAGTGCCTTTTTAAGCAATGCCAAACTGATAAACCTCCCAACTTAACTGAACCTATGAAGTAATATCCGAAGGTGGTATTTCTCAATACTAGAAGTCTTAACAAAAAACTCTACTCCCTGCAAGCTTTCCTCTCCCTGGAGAGTGTAGGCAACTGTGTAATAATGGAGACATGGCTTAAAATCACAGCCGGTATCACAGACGTGCAAGGTTATAATGCCTTTTACACCTTTAGACTAGCTACTGCACAGGAGAAAACTAAAGGTGGAGGGATCTCAGTCTATATTAAAACCAACCTAACAGCCATACTAGTTAACGTGTATGACTCACTGGAACTCATACTTGTGTAACTCACCATAAACAGGGTCTAGTATCATATCCCTGCAATCTACAGGTCTTCCTCCAAGTTCTAGGAAACCCATACTACCTCCTCAATGTACTACCATCCCTCACTGTTCAACTCAATACAATATTCATGGAGGATATCTTAACTACCCCTCCAAAGATTGGAAAATCCTACACTACTTCTAATGCACAAGCGCAGCAATTCCTAAACTTTGTTAATACCAACATCCTGGAACAGTTGTTCCTTTCTCCTACCAGGGTTACAAACATCCTTGACCTTGTACTCATGAGCATGTTGGGGGGAGGGCAATGTTCCTCACCCAATGTAATGTCTTTACTCATCAGATCTGACCATAAGGCAGAATTATTTGAAATAAAAATTAAGTCTGGAGATTCAATAATATCAAAAACCTTTAGGAACTATTCCAAGGCTAACAGCTCTTCACTAAGTGAAACTTTGGCTAAATTCCAAGCACCTCCAAACCCAGTAAAAGCCACAGCATATGATGATCTACTTACTAAACCTCTGTACAGCCATACTGATAGCTGTATATAGTGAGCTGTGCCCCCTCATATTAACAACAATACAAACTCAAAAGACAAACCACCCTGGTAGAATCACAGTGTCAATTGGCTATACAACAAAAGAAAAAAAATCTTGGGCAAGTGTTGGAGAAAACAAAGCCACGCATACTAAAAGTCCCCTAACCAATCTAAACAGGCAACTAAGAGGATTAGTTAATACTTCAAAGGATAAATTTGAAGAAAAATAGCTTCTTGGGCAAAGAACAACAAAGCTTTCTACAGCTATGTCCATAACCTTAGGGGAAATATGCAAACATGTGCAGAACTTAATATAAATAGCATAATCCACATTGAACTAGTGGCCATTGCCAATCTTTTGGCTGACAGGTTCAGCTCAAATCCTCCCCCCCCCCCCACTCTCCATGGATGGGCCCTGATAACATCCCAGGATGCTTAATAAATATCATGAAACATGACCTCTCTGGTCCACTTGAAACACTTTTCAGCTGGAGCCTACAGTCAGGTTTTGTGCTCAAGGAATGGAAGATGGCTACAGTCATTGCCCTGCACAAAGGAGATCCAACCGCTGATCCAAGTAGCAGCAGTTCTCAAAGTCTGACCAGCCTCATGTGTAAAGCCATGGTAAAAATCATCATGGACATGATGAATGAGGACATAGGTAAGCTGCAAATGCTGGATCCATCACAGTTTGGCTTTGTTAAAGGAAAGCCATGCCTATTAAATCTGGTGGACATTTTTGAAAGGGTCACCGAAGCACTGGATGAAGACAAGACCATGCACACAGCTTACCTCCACCTGGCCAAGACATTTGATGCAATACCCAATTCAGGCATTATAGACAAGCTCAATAATTTAGATATAAACCATTTTATCACCCATTGGATAGCCAACCAGCTCACTGATATGACCAAGGAGGTCAAAATATGTGAGGTCAACTCCACCAACAGGCCAGTCATTAGCAGAGTCCTCAGGACTCAGTACTGAGCCTGCTCCTTTTTGGTATCTATTTCTCTGAAATGGAAACAAATGCTGAAGGTTTATGGCTGACTAAGTTTGTAGATGATTGCAAGCTGGTCGTTATCATCAACTCCCTTGCAGACACTAGCATTCTTCTAGAAAGGCTATCTCTGTCTAACAAATGGTGCCAAAGCCATGGTCTTAAACTCATTGCTAAGAAATGCACAATTGTACCCTTTGGGAAGTCAACCATCCTGGCTAATTACCATGTTGATAATATACCCTTAAGAGTTGACCCAGTGGTCAGGGATCTGGGTATGGACATAGACAGTAGCCTTGCCTTTGACTATCATGTGGCCACAGCAGTAAAGAAATCCTTTTATGTTGAGAAACTTATTAAGTAATGGCATAGCATCTGGGTCCAAAGAGGTCATTATCCCACTATACATTGCCCTTATCAGACCAATCATAGGGTGCAATGCTCCCTTTGGTATATACCTGCCCAGGCACATGCAGAAACTACAGCAACCTTACAGAAAAATACAAGGTGTAACAAACTTACCTTATGTAGAGAACCTTAAATCCCTTTCCCCCTACTCAGTCTTCTATGGACTGCTGAGAGGTGATCTATTCCTGGCTTAGAAGGCATCCACAAACCGCACACTTCTGAATCTCCTGCATATTTATAAGTCAAACAATACCATAAGTACAAGGTCTCGGGAATTGAATTTTGTCTGTGACTTAAACAGAAAATGCTGGAGACAAAGATATGTGTCCCAGAGACTGTACTTCCTATGGAACAGGTTTCCCATCCATGTGAAGCTGAGTTCATCAATTACCCAGTTTAAGTGCAACCTAGACCAGTGGATGGCGAAGAGAAGATTTACACCTGTCCTGGCACCCATGTCCGTTATGGACAGAAGTAGCTTATAAATGTCTGGCCTTCAATTTCCTTTTTGGATGCAGGACATCATTATTCATCTGGGAAAACTTGTCTAGGCTTAGAAAGGCACACACTGGTTGTTAGAACAGGATTACTCTATGAATGGTACTAGCCTGTGACACCATTGTCACCATTTTACCATTATTTATTCCAGGGTAATGGGTTTAACAGCACATTCCAAAGCAGTGCTCACCAGACTGTACGAGTGCGCCTGCCAGTTATACTTGTTCTAGTATTAGTGTTAACATTTACACTGATATTTTTCAGAATCGTGTCGTCATACCACCCATGTTGGCTTGAATTATTTCTCATATGTGTATATACAAAATGAGTAGTAGCCAAGCCCAGCATTTAGAATCACTTGCATGAATAAAAACATCAGAAGCAGGGCTTGAATTATCTTGGAATCTGGTGCATTAAACTGTTTTTTTCTTTCTTCTTTTTTCTTTTTTTTAATCATTCACTATACATTTATACATGTGAGTTATGTCTCGGTTTGCATTCTAAGTTATTATAACAATGTTTTTTTAAGCTTGAAATGTGTTTATAAACAATGTGCATAAATGCAGAGGATGGTATCTGTTAAAATACATACCACAACCCTACACAAATCAAAAACCTTTAGTAAAAACAGTTATATACGAGGTAGGTGCAATACGTTTGGAGTATATATGCAAAATGAGGCAGGTGGGTTCAGATGTGATTAATTAAGTAATAACACCTGCATATGATTATCCGGCCTTGCAGATTTTATGGGTGTGCAAGTGCAAACTTACCACACTTATGTGAAGCAAAATAAGCAGAACCTAAACGCAGCATAACACTGCAATACTATAGTACAGACAGGTACTGTACAATAACCGCATCCTTGCCAAATACCTAACTGTGGCATCAGAAGGCCCCTTCCATAAGATACAGCAGTGGACTAGATCCCTCTGTATGAATGAAAGCCAGGTCAACAATGCTCTAAATGCATGGGGCATGATTGCTATACATTCACAAAGCAATATCTAACATGCTCAAATACAATGAGGTAGGATATATTCAGAATGTGAAACACTGTTAATTGCAGTAGGAATTATCTTAACAGATTTGCAACATTTTGAGTAGTTCATATACAATGCAGCCTGTGACGCAGGAATCAGCAAAGTTCACAAGTTGTACACAGGTGTTGTATAAACTTACACATTAGATCTACTGCTGCAAATATGCAAATTGCACCCTTATTTCTAGTTAACTCTAATGGTGTACAGGAATAAAACCATGACTATGGCCCAGGTGACCTATGCTGGAGTAGAGGCTTAGAAATGGGAAGAACTGGTGTGGAGATGGACAGGAGTTATAAGGCTTAACCTGCTTGAGTTGCTTTGGGAGATGCTGTGGCAGTATGTTGTGGACACTCGGGTGAGCACAGGAGTGCTGGTGGTGACACTGCAGCCATATAGTCTCATAAAAGATGTGCTCTAGGGCAGATATTGCTGGGGTTGGCTCCCTCACAGTGCTACTGCACAGATCAACTATTCATAGGTTCATAAGTAAGTACTAGGCTAGCTGCCCTTGTAGTCTATTTTAAGTCTAGCCAGTGTCCCTTACTGAGAATCAAACCCTGCAACTTTTGTCCATGAGGCTGATATTCTCAGTAAGTATAAGAATAAGTTTGTTAGTCCATCATTTCAGAAGGGGGTAGGACTTTACGAAAAAGAAATCTTTTTTTAAGCACCTTAACATTAACAAATATTATACGTCACATATACTACTATATATCATATAACCTAAGCAATATTACATAAATTATTCAATTCCTGCACCTTTTGTTTAAACAAGAAACGTCTTTATTAAACCATCACTTACGACATACACAAACATACATTTATATAAATGAAAATGAATGACACTGACTGACGCAATCCTAGTTGCAAGCATTTTACATCACAATCTATACCGACATACTCCCAGTTGCGTACATTATACATCACTTAAAATCTACCCAATCATTTTCATCCTGGCAGAAGCAGTGTATGTGAATGCAAAGTGATCTGGCTCAACCCATTTATATCTACCACTCATTGAGGGCAGATTGATCTACAACCCACCACCACAGACATACTTTCCCTTTTCCTTCTTATCAATGTTTCCAGTGTAACCACACCAAGGCCTTCGACACCATCCCCCACTCTGGAATCATAGATAAACTTACTAAGCTGGGCATAAATCCCTACTTCACTCAATGGGTTGTCAACTGGCTTACTGACAGAACCCAGACTGTAAAAGTAGCTGACTCCAAATCCAGCTCCAGACAAGTGACAAGTGGAGTACCTCAGGGTTCAGTCCTGGTACCGCTCTTGTTTGGCATCTACTTCTCTGAAGTACAGGCCAACACTAAGGGACTCTGGCTAACAATGTTCGCAGATGACTGCAAACTGGGAGCCATTATTGAATCTCCAAATGATGTGGATATTCTACAAAATGGCCTTACAGAAACAGATACTTGGTGCCAGAGCCATGGGCTTAAGCTCAATGCCAAGAAATGTATAATTATCCCCTTTGGGAAAAAACATGTACCCATGAATTATCACATAGGTGGCAGTACACTAAACACTGAAAGTGTGATGAGAGGCTTAGGGACACAGGTGCACAGTGGTCTCACCTTTAGTAACCACATTGCCACAACAGTCAGGAAATCCTTCTATGAGGCACACCTTATCACTAAGGGCTTTTCATCCAGAAAAAAGGAGGTCATTGTCCCAGTGTATTCATCCTTCATTAGACCCATTATAGAGTACAATGCCCTATTTGGTATGTACCTCACAAGACATCTGCAACAGCTGGAAAGGCCACAGAAATACCTCACTAAAAGAATCACAGGCCTAAAGCAGGTGTCCTATGCTGACCGTCTAAAAAAACTCCAGCTATACTCTGTGGCATATCATCTACTCAGAGGTGATCTCTGCTTAACATACAAGGCCATGTCAAACCCTGAGCTGTTGGACATGCTCCACTTAAAGAAATCCCAATCCCTCAGAGCCACACACTCCAGGAATTTAAACCTTGTCATCACATTGAACAAAACATGCTGAAGGGATAGGCTGCTGACCCATACTCTAGAATAGACTGCCCTTACATGTCAAGCAGAACGCCTCTTTGGTCCTCTTCAAAAGGAACCTTGATGATTGGATGGGAGATAGGAAATTCACCCCTGGGATCATGTCAGTCGCCCTACTAGACAGGGGTCCAGGGAAGTAAATATTGTGGGAAGAAATATCCAGGGAATTGTTATGGCTAGGCTTGTATAGGCCCTAGGGCCGATGGCCTAGTACCAACCTATGACCCTATGAACATATAATACAAGGCATGGAGCATGGTCAAATTAAAGAGGCACCGGGCATCTGAAGCTCAACCTTCAGTACCAATGGGACATTCCTCAAAAAATAGGTTATAGTTGAACATGTACACAGAGCCATACAATGAATTGATAACATTGTGAGGACATTACTTGGACAAATGTCGAGTCAAGCTTTCAGCATTTAGAAGATTTTGTGTGCATCTTGCACATTCTCATTACTCGCAGAACACACACACACACACACACACACACACACACACATATATATATATATATATATATGGTTCCCATTCAGAAGCCTGAAACATCATAAGCCTGAAAATCAAAATCCTGAAACCAAAAGCCTGAAAATTCAGAATCCTGAAAACTCAAAATCCTGAAAGCCCAAAATCCTGAAAGACCAAAATCCTGAAACTCAAAATCCTGAAAACACAAAATAGACATACTGATGTCATTGTGGCTTTGCTATTGTTAGCCCTGTGGTGTTAGGTCGCGTTGGGGGGTCAGGTAAGTGCGGTTGGTTTTATTTTAGTAGGGGTGGTTTAAGTGAGTTAGGGGCAGGTTAGGCATGTATGCAATAGTGACAATATATGGGGTTAGGGGCGGTTTAAGTGAGTTAGGTTTAGGGCCAGGTCAGGTGAGTGTGCGATAGTGATGGACCTTAGGGTTAGTTAGGGTCAGGGTCAGTTGGTAGATATTAGTGTCTTTATAGTGACATATTAGCATTATTTGTGTTTTCAGGATTTTGAGTTTCAGGATTTTGGTCTTTCAGGATTTTGGGCTTTCAGGATTTTGAGTTTTCAGGATTCTGAATTTTCAGGCTTTTGGTTTCAGGATTTTGATTTTCAGGCTTATGATGTTTCAGGCTTCTGAATGGGAACCATATATATATATATATATATATATATATATATATATATATATATATATATATATATATATTTTTTTTTTGTAATTCTGATATAGAGGTGATTCTGTTTTCTAAATTATTCCAGCATGAGGAACATGTATAAGCTATGATTTGCATCATTCATGTGTGCTGCCATATACTATATTTATCATGCTCCCTGAACATGTTGATGGCATCAGAATTAAAAAAAGTCACCTATATGAAATATAAACAATATTTCTATAATTTCAAATGTTACAGCAAAAAGACAATTCTGACAAGCCCAGACTGACATCCACACCTTTGAAATGTGGTGGTCTCTTTGCCTTTAGTTCAATTTAGTCAAGTTATATCAGACTGAGTGTGTAATTGCCTTGCCCTCAAAATTATTATAAGAAAAATAAGAAAGCAATACAAAAATACAGGAAATTACAGACATTTGTATATAGAGTCATTAAGGACAAAATGATCATTGGAAATAAATTGCAAAAATGTAATTAAAAAATAAAAGTTAAGATGAAAGTCCTATCAAAGATACTTGTTATAGGTCATTAACCTAGTATAACAATTGAGAATATCATAAAATAAAAAACAGCACAGTAAATGGACAAACTCCTTCAATGTTTATTCAGTTAAACACTTTTCATTTGGATAAATGCCCAGACTTCATCAGACAATAATGCTAACCAACCAACAATTCTTTAAATATACTGCCTCATCCCCTAAAAACAGGAAATGACATCATATTAACTTAAAAATCATAAAACATTCATCTTACTTAAAACTTTCTTATTAAACATATATATTATTAAAATACTATTTGATACCATTATCAAAAACTAATAAACATTAGAATAACCATAAACTGAATGCACAGAATGATGACATGAAACATGCAACATTAAACTAGCTATGAAACTATGAAATTGATGATGTCATCGACTGACCAAAAAATCATTAATAATGTTATAGAGCCAACATATAAACAATTGAAAACATGAAAACATTACCTTATATGCTTGTGAACCTAACTTAATGACTATTATAACAATAAACTATAATAATAAATATTGACATTTTACCTTGTCAATGCTTTTAATTTCAGAATACTATTAATTGCACAATAGTCATTGAGCCCCAGCCATATATAGGAATATAACCTTAACTGCCACATTAATTCCACCTTTTCTAGCCAGAGTGACACAGGTCCCTCCTAACTTGTTCATTCACCTTCCGAATAACACAAAATTGAAACTGGTGATCATTGTAGTCATGGATATGCTTAGCTAGCACATCTGTCATATTCATTTTTCTAATAGCGTATAAATGCTCATACACTCTCTCCTTAAAATTTCTAGTAGTTTTGCCTATATAATAGGTGGGACAATGTTTGCACATTGCTATGTACACCACATTTTTCGTATTACAATTATATTTCTCTAGCAAATTATATATTTGACCATTTACCTCAAAAAATTTACATTGGCGCATAACATAACAATAATTGCACATACCACATTTTACCATCCTCCCCTGATTATGAGGCCCAAAACTACTAGAAATTTTAAGGAGAGGGTGTATGAGCATTTATATGCTATTAGAAAAATGAATATGAATTTAGTCACAATTCTTGATTCTTCTGTATACTTACATATCATAACCTTACACTAAGTATGATCTGGTATATTACAATTACTGTGCATTGCACTGGATTTTTAACACCAGCTGAATTTTGACTTTGTCATAGTTTCAGTCTCATACCTTTCCCTTTTGATAAAGATTTTTAAGACAATCTGTTATTACAGAACTTGTGTGTACATTGCTTCTTATCAATAACAGGATAAAGAGTCTGCTTATTGTCAGATGGTAAGACTATTACAGAAAATGAAGTATGGACTTCAGATGTCCATATTCTAATAAATATGTTTGAGATAGATCATTGGACTGCAATGGCATATTTGTGTTTTAAACAATAAACAAACAGTCCGATAATTCATAAGGTTCACATTTTACTGTTTTGATCACTCATCCCACTTGCCCAACTTTGAGGATTCCTAGGACTCAAAGCAATATGTTTGAACTTCCAATATTCAGAAAATTGCAAAATTTTCAGCTTTCAAGTTGAAGATCATTTTCATAGCAACTTATCATGCATTCTCCACCCAGCAAAGGCTGATTTAAGCACTTTAAGGGCAATTTAAATTCTAGATGTGCAGTTAAAAGCACATTACAACTTTTGTGTAGTTGTATGTAATAAAAGATATTTTACATCTTTGTAATTAAATAAGACAACTCCCATTTTATCCAGGATAAAACAAAAGAATCGCGGAGGATGTGAAGACTGGTAGAGATGGGTGAAGGCTGCCAGCCTAGTCAAATAGAATTTGGTACATAATTCTATTATTTGTAAATACTGTGAATGTTGAACTTAAAACAATGTGGCAACATTGCCATCTGCTGTAAAGAAAGCTAAGTCAAGCAATTCTTGCTGGTCCTTTGAAATTAAAATTATTTCATCACTGCCTCTGATGTTTTACAACTCGGCTCCAGTCTGGCTGGATGGGGACTTCCTGCCTATTGTTTTGAGGCTAAAGTTAATAACCAAAATTTACATGTGGAATGTCCTTTATTGCTCTATGTGTAAAAGAATGTAAATGCAGTTAATGTGTAGCGTGGGAACTCCTGGAAGGGTGAAAAAGATGATGTAATGTTTATCAGAATTGGAGTTTCAATTGAAACAGTGAGAACCAGAGATTGTTAAGCATTTTTGTCTTGATATCCAATGCACTCTGCCTGTGTCTTAAGTAAGTTATCTTAGAAGTATGTTTTCTTGTAGAAATAGCTAGGACTATAAATTAGACAAGGCATTTTTCTGTTATGTCAGAAATGTACTACTGAATTATATTAAGTTTCTGTGTGATCTCTGAACTCTTGAATAGCACTGTGGTGTAGTAGTATTGTCTTGTGTATTTAGTATTTATTATTAAACATTTTTAAAACCTGTTAATTGTGGCTGGTTTATGTAGAGATAAATTAAGCTGTAGAGTACATTGCATGCTTATAAGTGATCCTGTAATAAGCCCTTCCAATAAGCCTTCATTGCTTAGTTACACTACTATTGGATAATAATATTGCACAGTACTAATTGGACACCCTTTTAAGGGCCTTTGGGTAGCTGATAATTATAAGCTGGTGGTGGCAGGAATTACTACTGTATAGTCTGGGTATAGGGGCACAGCTAGCGAATCTGTGTCAGCCTTTCCCAAGAGTGTCTGTGAAGTTGTATAAATACATATCTCAAAGTGTGTGTGTGTGTGTGTGTGTGTGTGTGTGTGTGTGTGTGTGTGTGTGTGTGTGTTTGTCAGATACCTGGGCAGGGACACAAAACACTGGTTGGACAGAGAGGGTACTGGAGGATTTAGCTTGCCAGCTAGGCTGAGATCTGGACCCTATAGCTGTGCCAATGGGGGCTCTTATTGGGGACCTGGGATGCAAGGGAGCGACAAGCCCTGAGCTGACTGTGATCTTTGTGTGGTCTTAAGGGAAATTACACTTTACTGTGTGTATCTGTTATCCTTTCCTCTCATATGAGTATGAGACATCCTCTCTGGTGTTAGTGGTGAGGACTGAGGCTCCTTGATTGCTGGGCCAGGGCATGGGCATCACATGTGGTTTGCAGTGGTTGGGATATCTGCATCACATATTAAGTTGTTGGCAAATACTAACTGGCTTGTAGTGGTGTGGGTAGACTGAATCCTGTAGTTTATGTACAGTGATCTCTGAAGATGTTTTGTACTCTAAAACAGCTATGCAGTGAATACTCAGAGTTCAGATCACAATTGTTTTATTTCTTTTGTTAGCTTAGTCAGTCAGGGTGACAGACCGGATTGCAGCCTTGGTTACAGCTGCATCAGAAAACAGCATCCAGGAGGACAATCAGACTGGCAGTGGAGATACAATATCCTCAGAGAATGGACAGCTCAACCTTTCTGTGAAGGACAATCAGACTGGCAGTGGAAATACAATATCTTCGGAGAATGAACAGCTCAACCTTTCTGCAGTGGACTTAAAAATTCAGCTGGAGCTAAATAGACTTGAGTTGGAGGCCAGATGTTTGGAGATAGAAGATGAAGAAAAGGAGTGTCAGAGGAGGCATGAGAGGGAAATGCTTTCTCTTCGCCAGAGTCATGGAGGTAATGGGAAAGGAAGTAACTGGACCCCAGTAGCACAACAGGCCAGTAATTTTCTTCTGCAATTTAAAGAGGGGGATAATTTTGATAGTTTCATTCATATGTTTGAGAGGGTATGCAAACAGTATAGTGTTGATCAAAAGCTCTGGGTACGGTTCCTGACCCCCTTACTCCATGGAAAAGCTGTATCTTTTCTGTCAAAAATGCCTGATGCTGTCTGTTTTGATTATACTGCTGTAAAAAATGTCTTTAAGAATGTTTTAATCTAACACCTGAAATGTATAGGAAAATGTTTCATGAGCATAGACGCAAGGCAGATGAAAATGTATGTGAATATGATGCTGAACTGAGCACTTATTTTCATAGCTGGGTGAGTGGATGTCAAGTCACAACTTTTGAAGGGCTGGCAATGAGAACCTGAGAATCTGGTTAGCTGATAGACAATGTGCTACTTCAGATGAGTTAGGGAAGAAGGGAGACATATACCTGGCCAGCAGGGCAGCCCTGCACAGGAAGGGGACCCCCAGTACTGCTCCTGGGTCTAAAGGAACCCATGGTGAGGAGCACAGACTGCCACAACAGAATCTGCCAGTAGCAGAGGAAGCCACTAGTCCAGGTACACATCCAGGAGCTAGGGTTAAATGTTTTTAATGCAACCAGTGGGGCCATGTGGCATACAGGTGTCCACAGAGGCAAGGTGGGGAACCAAAGGTGAGGGAGCCAGTAAGTTGGAAAGACAAAATGCCAGTAGTAGGTTGTCTTGAGATAACAGGGGTACTAAACTACCATCCTGCAGATGTCCTGAGAGGGAAGGATTTGAATGAGGCAGTACCATGTACTCATGCAGTTACACGCAGTGAAGCTAGTAGACAAGCATGTGGGTCTGGTAGCCTGGGGGAGACCCAGACAGACTCCATACTTGCAGCCAGGACTGGTGATGTGGTTACTTCAGGGAGAGAGCTACACTGTAGAAGTGAGACTGAAAGTGAGCCACAGTTGCTTGTGGGTACTGATGTTCCCTTGGAAAGGGTAACTGCAAAGGTAGAGGTGAGTAGTAGTACCCAGGCTGACTGTGAGGCAGCACTGTCAGAGAATGCTAGACTTCCTGTGGAAGGGGAGTTGGGAAGGGTTACAAGGAGAGAGCTGAGACAGGCTCAGCTCTTAGACCCTACATTGCAAGGCCTGAGGCAGGTAGCAAGGGAGGCACCTGATTCTCAAGAAAAGGGGGAATCTGTATACTGGGACAAAGGGTTACTATACAGAGAGTGGACCCCTGAGGGAGGGCTAGAAGGTGAGAGAGTACAGCAGTTGGTAGTGCCTAGAGCCTACCATCTTGTGCTTCTAGCCATAGCCCATGATATTCCCTTTGCAGGTCACATGGGCATAAAATATACAAAGAGGCATATTATGCAGAACTTCTATTGGCCTGGAATTTCCAGAGATGTAACAGGGTACTGCAGGACCTGTGAGCAGTGCCAAAAGGTAGACAAGGCAGGAGACAAGGTGAGAGCTCCTTTGATGCCTTTGCCTGTGATTGAGGAGCCATTTCAGAGGGTAGCTGTGGATATTGTGGGTCCCCTGAGTACCTCAAGTTCCACAGGGAAAAGATATATCCTAGTGGTAGTGGATTATGCTACATGATACCCTGAGGTGGTGGCTTTGTTCTCCATTGAGGCAGAGAATGTGGCAAATGCTTTGTTAGAGATTTTCAGCAGGGTAGGTTTCCCAAAAGAAATACTGACTGACAGAGGTGCCAATTTTATGTCAGACCTGCTGGCTTGTCTGTGGAAGTCCTGTGGGGTGAAGCACATGAAGACCACCCCTACCATCCCCAGACTAATGGTCTTGTTGATAGGTTAAACTCTACAATCAAGTCCATGCTACAGGCATTTGCAGATCAGTTTAAAAAGGAGTGGGACAAATATTTGCCCCATCTGTTGTTTGCTTACAGAGAGGTTCCCCAGGAATCCACAAGTTTTTCACAATTTGAGTTGCTGTATGGCCATAGGGTGAGGGGACCACTAGATTTAATTCGAGATGAGTGGGAAGGTGAGTGTGAGTCTCACAAGGAGTCTGTTGTGGCTTACGTCCTAAACTTCAGGACAAGGGTCGGGGAACTCATGGGCTTGGCCCAGGAGAACCTTGCAGAAGCCCAACAACAGAAAAAGGTGTGGTGTGAGAGGAATGCTTGAGCTAGAGAGTATGCTGTAGGGCAGCAGGTAATGGTTCTCATTCCTGTCAGTCACAACAAGCTGCAAGCAGCTTAGAAGGGACCCTACCAGGTGGTAAGAAAGGTAAGTGATGTTAACTACATGGTGGAACTGCTAGACAGATGACAGGGGCACAAAATGTACCATGTTAACATGATGTAACCTTACCATGATAGGGAGGCCCTTGTGCTGAGCATTTGCAGTCCATTGCAGGAGGAGTCTGAGGGTGATCTGGGGACTGATCGTCTCAGTGAGGGTCAGGCTGACACGTCAGTGGAAGGGGTAGCAATGTCCCAGCAGCTATCTCCTACTCAGGTTCGAGAAATCTGAGCCATGTTGCAGGAGTTTGGGGACATGTTCACTGGGAAACCAGGGTTCACCCACCTGGTGCAGCACCAGGTGGATACATGATCCCAAAGGCCTATTAGGCAAGCCCCTTGTAGGGTGCCTGAGAGAGTCAAACAGACTCTGAGGGAGGAGGTACAGGAGATGTTGGAACTAGGGGTAATTCAAGAGTCCAACAGTCCCTGGGCCTCCCCAGTGGTGCTGGTTCCAAAGAAGGATGGCAGCACCAGATTCTGTGTGGACTACAAGAAATTAAATAGTCACACAGAGTCAGATGCTTACCCCATGCCTAGGACAGATGAGGCCCTAGAGCAGCTGGGTGGGGCTAAGTATCTTACAACCATTGATCTTACCAAGGGTTACTGGCAGGTGCCCTTGATGCTCAATGCTAGAAAGAAGTCAGCCTCTGTGACTCCTTTTGGCTTGTATGAGTTCACAAAAATGCCATTTGGGATGAAGAATGCCTCAGCGACTTTCCAGAGGCTGGTAGATAACATCCTAGCAGGAGCAGGAGGGTTTTACCTTGCTTACCTAGATTATATTACCATCTACAGCCATTCCTAGCCACAGCACCTTCAGCATGTCAGGGAGGTGTTGGGCAGACTACAGAGGGCAGGGTTGACCATTAAGCCGAGCAAATGTCAGGTGGGTATGGTGGAGGTCTCCTACCTAGGACATAGAGTGGGGAGTGCTAAGATAAGGTCAGAACCTGCCAAAGTGGAAGCCATTCAGGCATAGCCTGCACCTGTTACTAAAAAGCAGATGAGCACATTTTTAGGGACAGCAGGGTACTACAGACAGTTCTTCCCCAGTTATAGTACCATAGCTGCTCCCCTCACAGACCTGACAAGGAAGAACAGGCCAGATAAGGTAGTGTGGACCCCAACATGTGAGCAGGCATTGAAGCTTAAAGGAGCTTTGGGAGGACCCCCTGTGTTAGCCAGTCCAGATTACAGCAAATAATTTGTTGTGCAAGTGGATGCTTCAAACCATGGAGAGGGTGCTGTACTTAGCCAGATTTCTTCAGAGGGAGAAGAGCACTCATTGGTTTATCTCAGTCATAGGCTCCAACCCAGGGAGGAATGCTATGCAGCTGTAGAAAATGAATGTCTAGCCATAGTGTGGGCACTGCAGAAACTTCAGCCTTATCTGTATGGAAGAAAATTCACTGTAATGACAGATCACAACCCCCTAATATAGTTCAATAGAGCCAGCCAGCAAAATGCCAAGTTGCTAAGATGGAGCCTGGGGTTGCAAGCATATGATATGTCAGTGCAGCACCGCAGTGGGAGTAGCAATGCCAATGCAGATGGGCTCTCAAGACAGGGAATGGGGTATGGTACGCTCAGATAGACCTAACCCTCTCAAGCGGTGTTTTTCAAGGGTCACTTGAAAAACTAGATTGAGTTTTCCAGGGGGGAGAGATGTGAAGGCTGGTAGAGATGGGTGAAGGCTGCCAGCCTAGCCAAATAGAATTTGGTACATAATTCTATTATTTGTAAATACTGTGAATGTTGAACTTAAAACAATGTGGCAACATTGCAATCTACTGTAAAGAAAGCTAAGTCAAGCAATTCTTGTTGGTCATTTGAAATTAAAATTATATCATCACTGCCTTTGATGTTTTACAAGTCGTCTCCTGTCCGGCTGGATGAGGGCTTTCTGCCTATTGTTTTAAGGCTAAAGTTAATGACCAGAATTTACATATGGAATGTCCTTTATTGCTCTAAGTGTAAAAGAATGTAAATGCAGTTAATGTGTAGCCTGGGAACTCCAGGAAGGGTGAAAAAGATGATGTAATGTTTATCAGAACTGGAGTTTCAATTTAAAAAATGAGAACCAGAGATTGTTAAACATTTTTGTCTTGATAGCCAACTTATCAGCACTCTGCCTGTGTCTTAAGTAAGTTATCTTAGAAGTGTGCTTTCTTGCAGAAATAGCTAGGGCTATAAAGATTAGACTAGGTGTTTTTCTGTCATGTCAGAACTGTACTACTGAATCATTTTAAGTTTCTGTGTGACCTCTGAACTCTTGAATAGCACTGTGGTGTAGTAGTATTGTCTTGTGTTTTTAGTATTTATTATTAAATATTTTTAAAACCTCTTAACTGTGGCTGGTTTATGTAGAGATAAATTAAGCTGTAGAGTACATTGCATGCTTATATTGATCCTGTAATAATTGTTTAAGTTCCATAGTACAAAATGGAAAAAATGGGCGTTAATTTTCCTATGTTTTTTTTTTTGTAGAAGGAGGTGATTTTCTTGAATTTGTTTGAACATGAATGAGTGCGTGATCACTCATGTCCTTCCACTCTGAGTACCTGCTGAGTACTGGTCAAGGATCTTTTATTAGTAGGAAGCAGCAGATCTGCTGCTCTTTGTTTTGGGGCCCTTCTAATAAGCCTTGATTGCTTAGTTACACTACAATTGGATAATAATATTGCACAGTAATAATTGGACACCCTTTTAAGGGCCTTTGGGTAGCTGATAATTATTAGCTGGTGGTGGCAGGAATTACTACCGTATAGTCTGGGTATAGGTGCACAGCTGGAGAATCTGTGTCAGCCTTTCCCAGGAGTGTCTGTGAAGTTGTATAAATACTTATCTCAAACTGTGTGTGTGTGACAGCTACTTGGGCAGGGACACAAAGCACTGGTTGGACAGAGAGGGTACTGGAGGATTTAGCTTGCCAGCTAGGCTGAGATCTGGACACTATAGCTGTGCCAGTGGGGAGTCTTATTGGGGACCTGGGGAGCAAGGGAGCGACCAGCCCCGGACTGACTGTGATCTCTGTGTGCTCTTAAGGGAAATTGCACTTTACTGTGTGTATCTGTTATCCTTTCCTCTCATATGAGACACTCTCTGGTGTTAGTTGTGAGGATTGAGGCTCCTTTATTGCTGGGCCAGGGCACAGGCATCACAGAGTATAAACTCCTTTCTTATATATTGTCTTCTGAACAAGCCACATACATCTCAGTTCTGTACTATCTGCTGTATTTGTTCAGACATTACATTTCAGGCTAGAATAAGCTACTGCGAGCACCTTGTTTACATCTACTTATATCTAAATGTGACATAAACTTGCCAAAAAGCTGCTTTCATACAGCTTTGTGGGCATAATGACAATGTCACCTTAAATAAGATTTACTAGAAGAAGGCTCATCACGTTAAGAAAAATAAATTCAAACGACTTGTTGTAACAAGTTTCCATTATCTGCCATTCTGACATGATCACATCAACAAAGCTAAGCTTTTCTGGTTTCCCTTAATGCACATGGAATTGTGAAAAAAATATATCTAGATCTCTTCTCAAATAAACATGTTTCACTCATGCAGGCATGCTGTGCCCAGGATACTGGCATAGTGCATTAATTTGCCATCTTTTATTTTGCAGAAAGTACTTTTGCTAAGATAACAACATTACTTTATATTTGACAACTGCTTTATGTAACCATTTCTAGAATATGCTACGGAATGTTTTTTGATTTCACTATTTCAGTTTTATCATATAATACAATCATAAAACTTCTTACATCCCAAAACCATGGTTATCATCATCTTTTCTGTTTCAGAACTGTGTATTTAGACATTAGTCAAAGATCTTCAACCATAAGCTATTGGTCTACTTTCCTGTAATGACGTTATAAGATCTTAGTGGCTAGAATCTACATGCAGAGTTGCAACATACTGTACAATTTAAGTGTAGGTGTTATAATTACCAGACCTTTAAGCATTTTTGTGCTTTTTTCTTGTTCAATTGATTAGAACTGTACTACAAGCAAACAATAATGTTTTATAGGGTGGGTATTATTAGGGAATTAATGCACCTCCAGAATTATTGTAAGGGCCAGTCCCATCTTACCATCTTACCATCCCTGGAAGGTTATTACCCTGATAATGCACATCTTGGAGGACATTATTGAGTTTAGACATTTTTTTACTCTATACTTTCTGCCTATTGTTTCATACTAGATTAAGCATATGTAATTGCTGCTGGTGGAAGTATTTTATATTTAAAATACAAGTTATTTATGTATTTAATGTCCACACACACACACACACACACACACACACACACACACACACACACACACACACACACACACACACACACACACACAGACACACACATACATATATATATATATATATATATATATATATATATATATATATATATATATATATATATATATACAGTCAGAAGCATAGGCAGACTAACTCACATAAGTATACATAAAAAAAAAAACAAAAAAAAACACCCAGCAGAAACAACCATCTTGTTGAGTTAATACGTCTCAGATGTCTCACTGTGATCAAATTAAGGAAAACAATTATAGAATGCAAAATATTGCAACTCACCCCGATGTACTCTCCCTGATGTGCTTCACTGTCCTTGTCTCTCCCTGGTAGAATGTCTTATTTGCTGATAAATTACTGAATATTAAATTCAGTCAACAGTGTCTGACATTAGAGTTTCCTACTCCTCATTGTTTAGACAATGAGTGTGAAGTTGATATACGCTATCTTTCACACTGTTTTATTCTCTCATGTAGAAATGCACAGGCATGCATGAATGCACATACACACACACACACACACAAACACACACACACACACACACACACACACACACACACACACACACACACACACACACACACACACACACACCTTTTTTCAAATTTACTGTTTAAAATTGTACTCTCATTAAACAGCAACACTTTTTTTACTGTTCATGTTTTACCTCACCTTAATATGTTGCTGTGTAGTGTCAGTCTTGTTTTTCTTACTGGATATTGCATATAAATTAAAATCCTGTTTGGGCAAACATCATTCTCCAAGCAGGATGAGGCTATATGCTTTGTCCATTCTCTAACATTCTATATTACCTAGATGAGTGGTACTGTTAAATCTGACAACTTTAGAGTGAACTTGGGAATATAATGCACCATTCCTATGAAATACAGTACAAGTAATTCATCAAGAAGCTTGTGCATATTTATAATTGCTTTAACACCTCAGCATCAGGTTTGATCTTTTCTGAAATCAATTCATGTCCTGTGAGCTTGGGAAAAGTGGCATACATCCAGCGTTTACTTCTACTTAGTTTTAAGCTTATTTACTTCAATTTGTCTAGTAGTTTCTTCAGATGTATGTCATATTATTGTTTGCAAGCTCCTTTGACAAAAAATATGTTAATTATTTTGAGCACACATATAGCCATTCAACTATCCCTGTTTTATCTCTATGGAATTGTTCTGCAGCTGAATATATATGAAATAGTAAACTCAGAAATATGTGTATATCAAGAGGACCTGAAACTAGGTTCCTTTAGTTTATTTTGGCAGAACCCTTATTTAGCCCTTAATGTGGAGAATAACTTATCTTATGGTATGGTGCCCGGTGATTATGCTGTGATATCATGAAAATGAGAAATCAGTTAAATGCTTCTGTAGCACAAGACTTACCCTACTGCTTAAGCTGTTAAGATATGATGTCATTCCAGGCAGTACTGACCATCAAACAGCAGCAGCAGAATTAAAAACAGATTTCTTTCTGACTGTTCTCTGTGCCAATAATATGTCCCTGGCTTTTTTCACTAATGTAAAACTTCACACACTACAAAGAATCATGATTTGATCCCCAATTGTAATTGTGGTATTAGGAGTTCTAGACATGGATGGCAAGAGTCACCTCTCAAACTTCACTCGAGATGAATTTCATGGCATCCATGTGTCAAACACAATACCATGGTGATGACTGGATATTCAATCATAATTCTCTATGTTACAACTATGTTTTCAATCATTTGAAGTCAAAAATGCTAAATTTTATACATTTACATTTTAGGACATATTGATGTTCTTAACTTGTACCAATTCCTGATTGTTACCATGCAGTTTTGCTCATTTAGTTCAGTTTACTTAATTATTTCTTCAGCTTTACTGTGTGCATGAATTACTTCTGTGTGCTTTAATTATTTCTCAGTTTTAGCTCTGAGTGCAATTGGAACTCTTTCCAGAGCATGATTCACTGGTACAGCTTCAGGAAAAATCTTAACGCGAAATTCCTGTTTTAAACAGATCAAAGTTCGAAACAAATATTTCACTAGAAATGTATCAGTACTTTTCAACATACAGTCAGCATTATGAGAAGTAGAATTCAGAGGCATCAGTGAAGTAATAATCACAGATGTTTTGTTGTGTCTGCAAGACACGTCAGAGTTATTTTTAGAAAAATACATCTTTATTGTAAAATGAATGTGAGTACTGGAGGCCGCAGTGAGCTTACAGTATTCGGAATGCCTTTTCAAGGTTCTAGATCATAGTGCATAACTCTGTGCCATTTCTCTTTTATCAGCATTATCGCTCTGATCTCTGGTTTTGGCTCTTATGCAGTCTGTGCTGTTTAATACATCACTCTGCAACTGTGCAGTTATTTTAATCAGAATACACAAGCAATCTCAGCCAAAAGATTTGCTGTTTTAATTGAATTTACCAAATCGAAACAAAAAAACTGCATTTCTTTTGCGTGTACTGACAGTCTAGCCAAACATATCCAAAACATTTTAACATTTTAGTTTATGCAACAGTCAGATACAGAACTAGGTGACCAAGGCAGTAACCTTGGGCCTACCAGCTGAGAGGGGACCCTCACTGGCTAGGGTGACTGCCCCAACTAAAAAAAAAAAAAAAAAAACTACATGCCTTCTTTAAGTGTGCTCTCTTTAAGAGCAACCTTACATCCCTGCATGCATGCAGATCTATTTGTAATTCTGAGCATCAAATGAAGCACAGTAGATATTCCATTAATCTGGCACATTAGTACAGGCTGCAATAAAACAGAACATTTGTGTCTGCAACTGCTGCTGTACATCAGATATCTGCAACATGTTTGTGTGCATGCATGTGTATCAGGCTCATACCCTGTACCTTGGCTACAGGAGACAAAAGCCTGAATCCTCTCCAACAACCATATCTCTCAACTTCCAAATACAAGAAATCCAGACATAGCCTTAAATAATGGGGGACAAACTCCCAAAAATAGGGACAGATTTTAAATATTGCTCTTGTAAACTTAGAGTATTGTTAAGATAAGAGGGTCTGTGTTAGCTTGCATTTTTATGACGGATATAAAGTCTGAAACTCAAATTGTATACATTATTTTGTGGTTTCAATCCTCTGTAGTTTGCCAGAAAAACACATATTTTAAGTGAAGCAGATCAAAAATATGAGGCAAAAAGGAATTGTGAGTTTTGCAGTGCTTTTTCAAGGAATGTATGCAAGGGCCCTGTGGTTTGAAAACAGACCAAAGGAAAACTTAATCCACCACTGGCCAGATGCATTTGCTTCGCATGTGGGTTTCAATGCCATTTTAATGAATATGAGTTTCAAGGGCAAATAAATTTACTGTTAATGTCCATTTGGTCTTCATTGTGAGACTATATTGTTTTGTTTAGCAAATGTCTATCAGTGCTTGTACTACAAAATTTGAAATAAAAGTTTTAAATTAAATTGAAGTATTTGTAATCATTGTAGAAGTAAAGAAGAAATAGTATGCACACTGACAGGTTTGAACAGCATTTATGGTAAACGGGGAGAAATAGCCAAGTAATGGGATACTGAAATGGCTTCAGTGTGGGGGAGATGCTGCAGGGGTGCAGATGTGTGTGTGTTTGGGGGGGCTGCTGTGTGTATGTGGGGGGCCCCGATCCATTATCCTGCCTAGGTCCACATTTGACCATGATTTGTCTATGGTTTATATCCTAATACTGGCAAAAACATGAATATTGAATTATAAACCTATTAGGCAGTTTCAGTCCATTAAATGCAGCCAATATATTGCATTCAAACTTTGTACCAAGCTTAAACACAGTCTTGTATTTTGTCATCAGTTTTCTAAGCAGGCATATGTCATTAACTTTGTTTACAAATTGAATTGAATTGAATTGACCTAATCATCACTTCTGCAACTAGAAGCTGTGTCATAGTCTACTGCATGCACTGTGACATTTTTATTTAATTTTGTCCACAAACATTTCCATTTTATTCTGCCTTTTTTGTTCTGCAGCATTCACATCTTGCTTCAGTATTTAATTTCAGCTTTTTGCAGACCCTTGTGATATGGTTACATCTACCACCAAGCCTAAAGACTATACCCATAGCCGGCCTTAGGCATAGGCCAACTAGGCGGCCGCCACTTTTCCAGTATTTATCTAGTGTAGGTAGACCAGGATGGGGGCACTAAGTGTTGTGGAGGGGGGCGCTGTGGAGTCCTTTTGCCTAGGGCACCAGTTGACCTAAGGCCGCTCCGAGTACTTTGCAATGCAATTTGTTATACATTAGTGATACTGTTTACTCTGTCCTGCTTGGTATATACTTGTTTATTACCAGGTGCCATTCTTGGGTATTCTGTGCTTGACAGCATTTTTATTTTCATTTTTTTGGGTAATTTACTTTAATTTTTCTGTCTTCCTCAGCTTCTGTTTTACACAATTACAGCTCCTCAGTCATCCCTACATGAGGAATATTTTGAAAGGTTCCTAGTATGTAAACTTGCCATTCAATTAAATTATTTCGGATTTCACACACAATACTGTCTGTTGAGGTTGTGAAATACACTTTGTGCTGTGTGTGTTAGTGGAGTCCTATAACCATCATTTGATTCTAAATCCCTTGGTTCCAACTAGAACATTGCCTTAGATATAGTAGGCAGTTAAATGACTTGCAATATGCCCTGAAATTTATTTTTAAGACAGAAATCTTGCTTCTTATTTACCATTTAAACTAGAAAATTTTAACGCTATAACTGTTTTCTCATCTGTGAAGTGAAGGAGCATTCAACACTATATATTTTCTATAGAGCAGTTAGTGGTTGTAATAAAGTTATCCAGAACCAAAATGGAACAGATGGAGCTAAAAACTGTGCTTCATTAAAAAGTGAAAAACTAAATAATTGTTTGTAAGAGTGAGATTCAAACTGTATTTTTGGCACTGGAAACTTTAACTATACGTAGCACTATAGAAGGTTTGCAACACAGGCAGTTTCACAACGTGTATTTATTTATTTGACATTTGTTAACCAGGATAGTCCATCTGAGCAAAATCCCTTTTTCAGTGGAGGCCCAGGGAGAAAAGCTCTACAGTACAAGTAAGCAAGAAAATTTACAAAATTGAGTATGAATACAGTAAAAAAATTACAATAAGACAGTTAAGCAAATGTAGATAAAGCTCCACAGTACAATATAGTAAGAGGCATTATAACACTGAAAAAGAAACATAGCAAAGAAATATACAATAAAACAATTGAATTAATTTACATAACACAGCAGGTTATCTTCAGAGGGTAATTGTATAATACAGAGCAGTTAAGTGAGTTATGGTGGTAGGGAAGGGAGGAATAGAGGGGATAGTGATAGAGAAAGAGGTTGATTCATGTGGGATGATTACAGAGCAAAAGCCATGTGCTATTAAGGTACCTTTGAGAGTTTCATGAATTCATGGATGTAGGAAATGTTTCTAAGGTTTATGGGGAGCTTGTTCCATGCAAGAGCAGGGAAGTAGCTGTAGAGATTCCATGCAATAGATTTTTTTAGGTTTGTGGATTTGTAACAGACATGATAGAAGAACAACAGGTGGAGTGAGATTCATCTAAAGATATGACAGGACAGTGTTTTATGGCCTCCTGCTTGCAAGAAATTCCAGTTGAAGTTGCATAGCAAGAAAAGGAGCTTGAAACAACCCTGACACAGATGATGTTGCAACATGATGGGGCAATGGATTTCCACATGGAAGAGTAGCAGATGAATCAGGATGCATCTGAATAGGGTATGTCACAGGAAGATGTTCTGGAACTTTCTGTAGAAGACTCACAAGAAAAAGAAGGCAAAGATGCAACTCTCAGTTCAGGAGAAAATGATCTAAGGGAAGACATGCCTGATTTAATAGAGCATAGATAGATACATTAAGATAGATGAATGAACTAGAGCACAGAAAATAAATAAGACTCAAATGTTAGAAGACTGGTAAAACAGATACACACAGTAATCAGGACTATTAAGAGAAATTTATGAGATATAACAGAAATAAATAGAATACATCACTGTGCAGTTAAACTAATAATAGACAAACTGCTAGCACAAAAACAGAGGAATAAAGGAAAGGAAAGGGACCGGACAAGTAGAATGCCACAATGGGAACCTCAGACAGAGAAAACTATATGGCAGTTAAGACAAGAAGTATCACTATTAGAAGGATACACTAAAGCAATGAGATCAAAAATACTTAGAATGATAGAAGTGGTAAAAGAAAACATAGCATCAAAACAGACTGGGATTTATCATAAACTATTTTTAACAATAAACTAAAGCTATTAGTACAAGTAGAGCATCTTAGAATGTAAGCAGATAAATAAAAAGGAAAAGTATAAAATAAGCAATTCATTAACAGCCCTAAAAGTTTTTTAGAGAATCAAGAGACAAAGAAAAAGAAATAGAAAGCCCGAAAAAAAAAAAAAAAAAGGATAAATAGGTAGGTTTTGGAGAAGTATTTATAATATAAAGTCCCTGCTGTCCCTAAAGAATTCACATCCACCCCCTGCCTCAATACTTTTATAACAGTGGCAACAGGATCATTTTTCCAAAGTCGTTATTACTGGGTGTTGTGTTTCTAAAGTACAGTTAGACAGTTCACTTATGTTGTGCTGATGAGGTCATAAAACGACTGAAACATCATGCCTATAGCTAGTGGGGCTTGGCTTTATTGGCTTGAATGTATGCACATAGATTTAAATAGGAAAAAGTAAACGTCATGAATATTCAGAAGCCATATAGTTGAAACACTTGATGTCCTTAAGGGGTCATTTGCATATATCCAATGGTGCTCTATTAGAGGAGGCTTAAGGTATCACACAACTCTCATAGTCCTGTTTAGGTGTCGGGCTGTTCTTCCATATGACCAATTAGGAGTCATGATGTGGCCTCCCCTGCGGTCACCACACAGTGTCTTGATGACAGCTCCCTGTCCTTTCCTTGCTCCTCCTCCCAACACTTCTTCCCACACTCAGTTGTCCAGCCTCCCTCCAACTACACAACCCCAAAGACTCAATGAGGGGTTCTTCACCAGTGGCATACCCTCCTCACTTCCTTATCCATTCAGTCCACTGTAAGGCAACAAGGCATTCCAAGCATTACAGCTTACCATACCCTGGGCCTACATTTATGCCTTTAAAAGACCACACTACACCCTCAGCACACAAGCATCCAACTCCCCTTCAGTTTTATTAAAAAAAAATAGTGGAGGCCAAGGGAGTGGTACACAAGGCAAACCAAACACATCTGCCCAGCGTTTAAAGCAATCACTACACAGCTACAAAACATTAAAAAAGTAAATTAATAAAATGGGAGAAATGAATATTTTCCACAAAACAAACATACCTCTACCCCAAAGCAGCCCAAATACCAGCATTATTGGAGATCAACAGCAGCAATAAAACATCATCTGTATGAAGGACAAATCCATACATATCCAAGGTCAGTTAGGGGCAACTTTTAAACAGTTGCACTACCAGTTCTGTCATTGTTAGAAAAATTAAATAGTTTAATATATATACACTGCTCAAGTTAAAAAAAAAAAAACTACTACTCCATTTATTACACCAACCAATCATAAATTCACAACTTTTTCTTCCAAAAGTTATTTTCAGCTTGAATAATTGTGACATGTAATAATAATAATAATAGTAATAATAATAATAATAATAATAATAACAACAGCAACAATAAATTCAATCTAATATTCATAAGCCCAGTAACAGGCAGAAAGAAAACAATACATCTTCATCTCAGACATACCTTTCGATTAAATCCAGTTGCCCCAACCATCAGCTGCCCCACTCCACACAATCATAACACATCAACACATCACATCCTATCCTTGCCATACAAATCATATATAAAAAATACACACACACACACACATACACACACACACATATATATATATACATATATATAAAATCTTGGTATCTTACGAATTCATATTTTTTTTTTCGGATTTTCATCAAGGCCTTAGTTTTAGAATTCAAACAGAAGCCAGACTGTTTTTTTGAAAAGTTGTTTATAGCAGAAAACAAACCAGTAGAGCCAGAAAAGGTGACCACAAAGAGATCAACAGCAGTGATGAATGAATCAGGAAACCCAGAAGAAGGTCCTGCACCAAAAAGGCCAAGGAGGAAGACCAGGATGGAAACATCAGCTCAAGCTCCTAACAAGAATTGTCAGCAGATCCATTAGGTATGAAGGCACCAGAGATACCTAGTAATCAAAGGGAGGAATAAATAGGTGATATAACTTAACTTATTTATTTATTGACATTTGATTACCGGGAAAGTCCATCTGAGTAGGAGCTCATTTTCAGTGGAGGCCCTGGGAGAAAAGCTCCAAAGTATTACAAAACATTTTAAGAATAATAATTTGGAAGTCTTTAAAAATAATATGAAAAATAAATACAGTTAAATAAATATACAAAATTAAACATAATATGAAAAATTGGTTAAGAGAACGTACAAGTTATATGACAATGAATTAATAGTTAGATAAATTTAAGTCAGTTTATAATGAAATTAAATGTAAGTTAGTATAATACAAACAGGAATTGCAATACAAAGAGAGAGAAAAGCAGGCTTATGGTTTATTTAGAGAGAAAGCTAGGGGGAGAAATTGATAGAAGTAAGGAAGTGAATGAAGAATGGAAAGTATTAAGGTGTGAGGTATGAGCAGGTATTTGGCCACATTTCAGGATATAAGCCAGCTTTTGGCTAGGAAGTCTTTCAGAATGGTTTTGAAGGATAGGAGGGAGGCTATTGACCTGATGGATAGAGATAAGGAGACACAGGCCTTAGCAACATAGCATGAGTACAGACAATGCCCAGCAGATTTGATAGGCTTGTGGACAGACAACAGTTTTCTGTCATTGGATCGTAATGACGGACTAGGAACATAGTTGTGTAGGAGCTGCATATGTGTTTGCTGATGGGGTAGATCTATCCAGTTTAAGCTTTTTAGTGCTATACAGCAGTGGGTTCTGAAAGGGGTACTTGTTGCACATTTAGCAACCTTGTTACAACATTGTTCAAGTTTTAATTTTTGATGCCTGAAATTTATTAAGGATGGCAGCACCATAAAGAAGTGTGGGGAAGGGGATAAGTAGTGGCAAGTGTACCTTTAGTTGTGATGGTGAGAAAGTTTTTGGCTCTACAACATCCCTAGTTTTTGATGAGTTTTGTATATGCAGGTCGAATTTAGGATTATCATCCACTATCATCTCTAATAATTTGCTATGAGAATGGACTTCAGTGGTTATATTATAATGAGAGTGGGCTTTAAAGTTTGTGTTTTAATGGGAGAAGTATTTGGGGGAAAAAAGCAGTAGCTTGTTTTTAGGGCTGAGCATAAGTTGTGAGGTACAAAACCATATTTCAGTTGCTGTTAAAGCTTCCTAATTTTTTGAAGGTCTGCCACATTGTCAAACGTGCAAATTAATGTGCAGTCATCTGCATACTGTATTAGGGAGGCCTGTTATGTGGATCTGCGGAGGGTGTTGCTGAGACTGTTAAAGAGGTGGGGATCAAGGATGGACAAATACTTAGAAATGTTTACTGCGGCTTTGAATGAGGATGGTAGGGACAGATTAGAACAGACAACAGGCAGGAACATTGACACCCCCATGGATAAAATCCCCAAATCAGCAACCATAGATAAGCCTAATACTTGCCCATCCCCACTGCTACCATCAACACATCTGAGCTTAGGTATCTCACGAATCCAAGTGTAGAACAACAGTAATATCGTTACCATGGACAACAATTCAGAAGACAAAACTAGGGGCTCAGTTATTCACTGTGCATATATCACAATCAGTGAAGGAAAAGATTTAGAGAGAGGATTTCATAGACATCTTTGACATGGTGGATGCAGATGTCATGCAGATGATTATTGACAATTAACTTAAGGGGTCCAAATGTCTCATAGAAGCCCTAACGATCTCAGGGAAATGTAAAGGTTAAATCTTTGGACAACTAGGTAGTAGGGTTTATACACCACATGGCTGTATTTTTAGACAAGGACCCCCTCAATGGCTATCTCATTACTCGGTTATTTTGTTATAATAAGGGAGGCTCATGTGCTAAAAGGGGGAGGGGTATTACCTGGTACCACTACAATCAGAAATTCAGAACGATAAAAACTAAAGATAACCAATTAAAGTGGGACACCAGAGACACATGTCTCAGCATCATGGTTGGTAAGCAAAGAAACTACCTCAGCCAACAAGAAGAGCAGTCTCCTACCAAAGGCAAATCTTGCTGGGCCTTTAATTCTATAAACTGTGGCTGGCCATCTTGCAGGTTCCTTCACATCTGCAATGTTTGTGGAGGGAGACAGCCTGCATCCAGACAATGGCACAAGGACTCTAAAAACTCTTTCAGTTGAAGTCTTTTACAGAATAAGATCCACCTTAACATTGAGACAATAACAGAAAGGGGAAAGTCATATATTTGTGGCTTCTACAGAACTACATTTTTTCCAGATTCAGATAAGCCAAAATGGAATCCTTTACCCAACAAAATGGAGATTTTTCTGAGACCTTTTAAAGGTCTATGCAGACCACACTTTGGCCAAATTCATCATGGAAGGTTTCACAATTTTTTTCTATAAAATCCAGTATCTGAAACATACCACTACAAAGCAAACACCTAACATCTATAAAGGGTAAGGAATAACATCTTGCAAGGACACATCAAGCATCCATTCTGAGCACCTCCTAAAGAAGCTTTCATTATTTTGGCATTAGTCCTGGTTCCTAAAAAGAAACCAGGGGAATACCAGTTAATACAACACTTATCACACCCAGAAGGTTTTTTGGTAAATGATGGAATAGAAAGAAAAGATTCCGGAACTTGGTATTCATCACTGGATGATGCAGAAGCCTTCATGAAATCAAAAACCTGTGGGTTACCAGAACTAACATACAATCTACATTCTGTTTGTTACCTATCTGACCCCAAGAGTGGCATAATATAGACATGGAAATCAATGGCATGTACTGTTTCGGCACAGCCATGCCAAATGGAGTGCTCAGTAGCATGCTCTGTATTTAACTGTTTCAGCAAGATACTATTCTGATGTAGCAAACAGATTAATCCCACCTTCCCTGTGGTTCAATATCTTGATTTTTTTTAAATTGCAGGTGAAGGGAATATGGAAAGGAGGGACACCAAGCATTCATAAGACTTTGCAACACATGGGATGAAGTCTTAGCACAGGATAAAGTAGAAGAACCGGTCAACGTATTATCATTTCTGGGCATTGAAACAGACAACACACAAAACTGTTTTCATTTAACAGAAGAAAAGATCAAGAAGGTCTCCAACTCAGATATTGGTTTTGGCTGACAAAAGGGTAACCATCAGACAAGTCATGCAGCTGCTAGCACCCCTCAGTTTCACATGCTGAGCCATAGCACCCAGCAGAACTTTCACTATGTCTGTAATGAACCTACTATGTCAAGGCTGTAAGAAACGTCAAAGGGTCAGGGTATACAATAAAGTCAGAGAGGACCTTATATTGTGATTGCCCTTCTTGTACGACTAGAATGCAACCTCTTTTTGGAAAGACACTTGGGCATCAAGTTTGGCATGGGTAAATATTTCAGGGAGCACTGTTTTTTTCTGAGCCACAGCCAAAAAACTGATCCCCTGCATGGAGGGCAGACATCATATTTTTAGAAATTTTTCCCCATATGAGTTTTAGTCCAAATATGGCAAGACCAACTCAGTGACAAGTGCTTAGTGTTTAGATCTGACAATAAAGTTGTAGTTGAAGTCTTTCCCTAAAAAAATTTTTCTAAGAAACTTTGGGTCAGCTCTGTCTTAAGGCTACTGGTTTTCATCACTTTGAAGATCAACATATCCTTTGCAACAGAACACATTACTGGGTTCAAGAAATAACAGCTGATGTACTTTCTCGATTATAGGTTCAACAATTTAAAAGGTGGGCTCCTCAAGCAGATTTGAAAAGAATTTGAATGGTTGGAGAAGACTGACCAAATTTTGGTTTTGGAACTCACAGGCCAAAACACAGAGAGAGCATACATGTTCGAATATGTTACTTCACTTCACCAGCTGCCACCCCTTTAAGGAGAAAAGGGCAGTGGCAAAGGGCCAATTGGTTAGAGCGGCCAGAATGAATGCCTTAGGTGAAGAATATTATAAAGAAGTGGATACCCTAGTAGGGATGTTAACTAGAAGAGATTACCCATCAGAATTATTAAATGAGTTAACATTAGAAGTTACATCTAAAAGAATAAATGGATTTTATCAATCCATTTTGACAAGGAACTTACAAAATAAGGAAACCACCTGTACTACTAGAAATCATGGTAATCATGAAAAATACCACAGTGCCTTTATTACCACCTTTAATAAAGCTAGTGGTAGTATAAAATGGATTTTGAACAAAAACTGGAAGGTGCTACAAGAACACCCAAACATAATCAGTGACATGGGGTAATGCCCACTATTATTTATAGAAGAGGCAGTAACATAAAAAACATGGTTGAAGCAAAAATGAAAGTGGCAAATGCTTTAACTAATAGGATGTCAAAATGTGGGAGATGCAGTTACTGCAAACAAGGGTACTCAAATCAACCTAAAGGGAAGAAAATTAAGCATAAAGGGTAAATACAACTGTGACACTACAGGCATAATTTACATTGCAAAATGTCAGGGATGTGATGGGTTTTATGTGGGAAAAATGGAGCAAAAGCTCCGTAATCATATTTATGAACATTTATACAATATTAAAAAAGAAAGAAGCACCAATGCACTGTTTAGGCATCTAAGTGAACACTCTGACCACTCTTTTAAATTCAGTATATTAGAAAAAGTGGAGAAAGAAAATTGTGGGGGGGGGTCCTTGGACAGTAATACTGGAGCAACATGAATTAAAATGGCAACTACAACTAGAGGCATACAGGCAACCAGGAATAAATGACCATGTCAGTATTGCTCCCATCCTGAAACTAAAAGCATGGGAGAGATACATTGTTATAAAAATAACATTTTGCTGCTATTTTTATTTTTATTACTATTAATGGTTTATTTATAAAGATTATTGTGCATGATAACCACATGAACTAATTTTAATAGCACAACAATTAAAACAACATGTATACTAGGGCATGTATTTAATGACAATACATACTTTTTTGAGAGATATGTATAATAGGGGAATGTTGCTTTAACAATTCAAAAGGATCACATGACCAGTGAAGTTTATTTAAATGGCTCTAGAACTGTTACAACTTGTATCTGATGAAGTTTTAAATGGTATAAAATGAAAGCGATTATATGCTTACTGGATTGTGCTGTATTTCTTGGATTAAACCTGTGTTTTATACTTTAATGGATTGTACTGCACTTCTTGAGCAACACTTGAAGTTTTTACGGCTTGGTTTTGGACTGTTTGACTTCCAGCAGCAAGTAGAACTTAAAAAAATGACAAGAGATGCTCAATAGACTAAGAATTACTGAAATCCATTTTGCTCAGTTTACATGTTAAATCTGACTCGTACTATAATTAAGGGTTTATATCCAGTAATCCAACAGCCACATTGTTGAATGTCATTTCATCAACAGTGCAGTCTGTTGAAATCCTACACCTTCGGCTAATGACATATATTCCAACTCCAAGATTGCACTACAGCGGGGAAACGGCAAATTTCCTGATCCTACCATATCGCGATCTCAGTCAGAACGGTTCAAAGGCTTGCATTGCTGATGAGATGAGTTTTGACAATGTGGACATTTGATTATTTGACATAAGATGAATAATTACTGCCTCTGGTCCACCCTGTTCTCTTGGTTATACTTCAGTGGCTTTAAAATCAGTGAACTAATTGGTAATCAGAGTTACATACACCAATCCTATCATAACTAATTTCAAAATTGTATTTGATTTCAGGTCAAATGACCATCGTTTTCCTGGGAATTCATTTATTTTACAAGCACAGTTTAGAGTGTCAGTTTGACGAGCTGCACAAACTTTGGACTATACTGAGCAAATGATGTGGTGCCGTGGAAAGGATTCCCTGGGTTTCATTGGAATAAAATTCACAGTCATCTTTCACAGATTGTGGGAGAAATAAGAAATATCCACACAAGGATCATTCATGCTTGGAGCAAAGGTTCAGGCTTTATTTTTAAAAGACAGATTATATACTGTATCTTGCATATATCAATAATCAGACATACTTACCCATACATATTCTCAGTATGATAAAGAATTTTAGCCAGACTGAACTGGGTAGAAGCCTTCAACAAGCTAGTGAAAGAAAAGGTCAGAAGAGATGTTAAAGCACAAGGTAGCAAAAGCAGGCCCGTTGTTAGAAATTGCTATACTGGAACATCAAGAGCCATATGACAAAGATAATGTTGGTTTAAAAAAGATAGGCTCCATCTATCGGACATTAGTTTTGATTTATTCAAATTAAGTTTATTTTTAAAGGAACTCTGTCAAGACATCAGTTAGCAACCTTTAGCATTGTAGAAACAAGCACAGATTAGGTGGACCTAGTTTAACACTGTTGCACCTCTATGCTTGTTACTGATGTCCAAGAATTCAGTTCAAAACAGTGTTGCACAGGCAGCAGCAGGGTTTGTGGTTTATGTTTTTTGTAATCAAATCAATCTAAAGGCTATTCAGGAGGGCTGTATTTCATGCCACCCAATAACAGGCCCATGGCTGTATTGGTGTATGTGAAGTTTACAGGTTGCAGTCTTGTTTAGAGTATTATATACATTTGCAGTATATAAAGTTGCTGAAAGAAGAAGTATATAAAGTTGAAAGTTAAAAAAATTTGATTAACAAAACCTATTTGTTCACTCTTCCAACACCCGTGCCTGGTGTTTTATTTGGGTATGGAGCCCAGGGACATTGTAGTCTTGCAATTCAGAGCAATATGTATTGTCTCACTCTATTCCTGGGCTTTTTGAGTTTTAGCCCACAACACAAGTGTTGTTGGCTTCATGTCAGCTGTCACTTTGTTAGGAGTGTACAACCCCTCCCTCCCTCCTGCCCAACATCCCCTAGCGGCAGATTGTCCTGGCCTCAGCCCACCCCATTTATACCCCTCTCTTTTATCTTGCTTGTTATTGATAACCAAGCATTCGGTTCATAATGGCCCAAATTTGGGAGTGCATTATGTCACACCATGCTTTAAGAGATCCGTGGCTATATTGGTGTCAGTGAAATTTATAAGTTGCAATGTTGATTAGAGTTCTTATATAGTTGAAAGTTAACAGAATTTGCTTAATAAATGTATTTAGTCACTCCTACTAATCATGTCTGGCATTTTATTTGGGTATGTAGTCCATATTACTCAAACTGTTTGATGGCACTCTATCAGATTCTGAAAACTGATTCGGTAGATGGCACAAAGAAGCTATATCAGGTTGCAAGACAAAGACAGAAAAGTTAGGCACTCTTCATAATGGAGAGAACCTAGGTGGGTTCCTCCTCTTCACGCATTGTAGGCTGTGTCTGGGGCAGTTCAGTTTCTGTGCAGGTTTCAGCATTTAAAAGCTACTGGAAGTACTACCTTCACCTATATTTGAGGTCTTGTAGAGGAGGAACCCACCTAGGAGTAAGAAAAGCAGTAAGGAAAATTAAGTCAGGGAAAGCAGCAGGCTCAGATGAGGTCACAGCGGATATGAAAGATGTTGGGTGAGAGAGGAGAAGTGGCTCCTGGGAGGACTGGAGAATAAGCATACTAGTGCCAGTGTTCAAGAACAAAGGGGGCATTCACAACTGTGGGCTGTATCAAGGTATCAAACTCCTGTTACATTGCATGACATTTCTAGAGAGGGTTATTGATAAATGGATAAGCAGAACACTTGAAAATAAGATGAGAGATGAGCAGTTCAGATACAGATCAGGATGCAGCACAATGGTTGTGATGAGACATACTGTAAAAACAAATGTCCCAGAGAATAAAGTACCTCTCAATGTACTAAAATAAACTTTCCAAAAAAAAATGATGTTGAAGTTGATGAATAAGGATGGAAGTGATCAAACATTTTGTTTTAGGAAATCGAGTACTTATGTACCAACTCTACATCTGTTGCTAGAAGCATTTGATAAATCTTGTGAGAATGATTTAATTTTGTTGATGAATATTGGAAAACAAGGGGAGGCTCTTTACAATTTAACTGTTGAAGAATGTAGAGCTCTCACCATGTTACAGAATAATGACAGAATAGTCATAAGACTGCCTGATAAAGGGGGAGCTATTGTTATTATGGATTGTGATATGTACGAAAATAAAATGTTAGAGTTAAGTGATGATGAAACGTTTGCTCTCCTGATAAATAAACAACTTAATAGAATTATCAAGAATGTCCATACAGCTCTGTATGAAATTTGATGTGCAGAATTACAGATAATGATTTATGTAAGTACTTTTTAGTTCCCTCTTTCAGGGGCTTACCCAAAGTACACAAAGATCTATTAAATTCCCCATTAAAACCTATACTTTCCAGCAGAGGTTGGCTTACAGAACCAGCATCAATATTTATAGAGAAACAACTGGGACTGATAGTGAACATTACCAGTACTGTTTTAAAAGATGCAGAACATTTTCTTTCCTCTTTATCTGAATTTGTTTTTTATAGTAATTATTTCTCTGATTTTATATTTGTGATGTTTGATATAACCTTTTTATTTACAATGATACCTAATGAAACTAGCATAGAGTATGTTAAACAGTTTTTGTCCAGTACCAGTGATATGGCTCAAGATAAAATCTTGTTATGTAGCATGTTCTTAGAGTTGGTTTTGAAGAATAATGTGTTTTTGTACAATAACAAATATTTCCTACAGAAGAAAGGTGTAGTGATGGGCATGCCTTGCGCAAATTCTTATGCCAATATAGTTATGGCTTATTGGGAAACAACACAGATTATAACTAATAAGGACTACTCAGGACATATGCTATATTATAAAAGGTTTGTAGATGATATATTTTTGTTATGGAGAGGTACAGAGCTAGAGTTAGGAAACTTTATTACTTATATTAACACTACTACAGACTTTTTACGATTCACTGGCAAATGATCTAAAGTTAGTATAGATTTCTTGGATGTTCTCATCATGAAAAAGAGTGACGACATATCTACAGTTATACATAGGAAGACATGTAGGAAAAATTATTTATTACTTAGACAGAACATGCACCCACCACATATCTATAAAAATATAGTGAAATGACAAGGCCTTAGAATGTCAAGACTTAAAGACTTATGAGCACAGCAAAAGATTTTGAGACAGCTGTGAAAAATTAGAGAAAGATCTCTTACACAGAGGTTACAATGTTAATGAATGTACTTTATCATTAGATAACAGTAATATTGATAGAGGAGGTAAAGGTAAACCATTCTTTAGAGACAGTAGAACAGAGACTCATTATTCTAGAAATGACAGGTCAAAAGAGTGAAATAGGTGTAGAGTAGTTATTCCTTTTACATCTAATAATGTGGTGATACGTGATATGATATATAGAAATTGGGGGATACTTATAGCAAATGGGAAGGTGAAAGAATTAGTGAGGGAGGTGCCTGGTTTTGCTTATAAGAGCAATAAATCTTTGAAATGGTTATTGTGTTATAAGAATGACAGAAGGCCTGATATAACGTTTCAGAGGGTTGGCACTTTTGGATGCCGATGATGTAATTTTTGTTCCTATATGGCTAACAGAAATAAATGTGCCCATCCTACTACAGAAAAGTTATATGGGTTCCCACATTATGCTGATTGCAGGACTAGAGATGTGATATATTTAGCTTTTTGTGTTAAATGTTCTGCTTTCTATGTGTAGAAAACAAATCAGAACCTGAGAGAACGTGTTAGGGAACACCTTTATGCGATTAATAAAGAAGATGAGAGTACTGCACTTGCCGGGCATGTTTTAAGTAAGGGGCTGGCTCATAAGTTTATATTTATAGTGTTAGAGGTGATTTTTAGGAGTCCTATGTTAGGCAATATTAAGAATATTACAGAGAGATCAGAAATCAAATGGATTATTAAGCTTCAAGCTGATAAAGCATTCGGCTTGGATGATAAAGTATCTGTTAAGCTATATTTAATAGTTAATAGACAGACCACTGAATAAGTTGGATTTCACAATGTGTTGTTTTTAATATAGACTTAATTTGTATATTTTATTATGATTATTATTTGTTGAATACTTTTATTCTAGATTTTTCATGTTTTTATGCTTCATTGTTGTTATTTGTTGGTCTGCTCTCAGATTTTTATGAGCTGTTTTATGTATATAGATGTATACATTTATTCAGTAGAAGCTTTTATTAGGAGCCTGGTTGATAGCTAGGTCACTTTGTTATTTTTATTATGTTTACTATACATGAATTTAGCTATTGTAACATTTTTGCAAGTTTTATAACTAAGGAATTCAATCTGAGTCTCAATGTAAGCTTTATTTACATGCTTAGTTGAAAGCCTTAATGAGACACATGATATTATTGGTTAAAACAAGATGATCCATTTCCTATGTGTTTTACTTTCTTGTATTTAAGTAACATTTATTATGTACTGTGTTATTGAAGTCTGAAGATGCGTCTGATCTAGGACGTGAAAGTTCTTACTTTTTAAACTGTTCATTTAATAAAAGTTCTACACCAGAGCCATGTTTGTGACCTCTATGTTTTTTTGTGATAAGACATAGTTGAGAGAAGCTAGAGATGAGGAAAGAGTCCAACTGGGCATTCCTAGACATGGAGGAAGCATATGACAAGACCCTAAGAAAGCTGAAAGTCCTGAAGTGGCTTGATGTCCAAGAAACACTGGTAGAATTAATACAGGTAATGTACAAGGACCCAATGATTCAAGTACAAATGGTGTTCAGCCTCACAGTGGCGTTCCCAGTGAGAGTGGGTGCGCATCAAGGATCAGCTCTGAGCCCATCACTGTTCATACTGGTGATGGACTACATTAGCAAACTGAGCAGAGGGGACAGATAAACAAAGGTGCTGTATACAGTCAATGTTGCATTACAGACAGACTCTGAGTAAGAACTTCAGCAAAGGATAGAGGAATGGAATGCAAAACTGAAGGAACATGGGATAAAATGTATACAGATAAGAAAATTGTAATGGTAGTAAATGGGGGAAATCAGAAAAAGCTGAGGACTAAGATAGAAAGAAATGAGTGGGACAGGTTAACAGCTTCAAGTATTAATGAGGGGTGGTTGAAGAGAAGGGAAGTCTGAATGAAGAGGTCAAAGCTAGCATCAATAAGGCTGTAGCCAACTGGTACAGAGTGTTGGGTGTAGTATTTTACAGAAGAATACCAAAGAAGTGAAAAGTATGATGAACAAAATAGTGGTGCAACCAGTAGTACTATATGGTACAACAACCTGGACAGTAAAAGCAGAGCAGTTGAGGAAGCTAGAGGCACTGGAAATTAAGTGTCTGAAATAAGTGGCAGGATGCAAACTGTGGGACTGATGAAGAAATGAGGACATAAGAGCAGAGCCAAAATAGCATCAGTTACATAAAATGTCAAAGAGAGCAAATTACAGTGGTTCATACACATGTGCAGAAAAGCACAAGACAATCTGGTGATGAAGATTTGGGACAGACAGGAAAATGGAAAGGAAAAATGAGGGCATTTATCAAAGAGGTGGATGGATTGTGTGAGAGAAGACCTATGACAGGCAGGCATGAGTGTCGAAGAAGGTAGGAGAGTGGCACTGAATAGAGATAGTGGCAGCTGTCATGACACTCTAACCCCATGTACAAAATGAGAAAAAGGGGGTTGATGATGATGATCATCATCATCATGATTCATGTGCTAACTAGAAAACAATTTCTTACCTCCATCATCATGTTTTCTAAACATGACACCTCATGTTGTTGTTGTTGTTGTGTCTTTCGGCTTTTCCCAGTTAGGGGTCGCCACTGTGGAACTCCAGTCTGCTAATGATTGACAGAAGATTTTTACGTGCCGAGTTGCTGGCCCTGACACACAGCCTTCACGAAGGTACGCCCATTCACGCATATCACCTCATGTACTACGTTTAAATATTTCAGGCATATACAATCATTTTAATACCCACGGTGGTGGTGCTGCGGTAGCGTTGTCGTCTCACAGTAAGACGCTGTCCAGTTCGATTCTCAGCTAGAGCGTCTTCTGCATGGAGACATTCATGAATGGGCGTACCTTCGTTGAAGGTTGTGCGTCAGGGCTGGTAACTCGGCACGTAAAAATCAACTACCAATCATTAGCGGACCGGAGTTCCGCTGTGCCGACCCCTAACCAGGAAAAGCCGAAAGACACAACAACAACAACAACAACAATCATCTTAATAACAGTTATGCTTTCAAGTGACATGCAGACAAATAGTTTAACATCTAAGTCACTATACATTTCAAACATCAGTACAGGAAGTAGTCACAACTGGAATGTACTTATCTGCCTGGCTTGTAGATCACAGCCAACTGATAAGCGAATCTATAAGAAGCCCTCACTTTGACTGCAAAATGCTCTGAAGCTTTTTCCCACTCCTGCTCCCTTTTATAGGCATGGTCTATATATTCCACTGTGTTCCTGGCAGAAGGAGCACCTCTAAGGTGCCCAAGGCATTCAGATGCTGGCTGGGGCAGGTAGTGTATACCCATATAGCTTAGGCTATTTAGGCAAGTGATCATTTTGAACATCTGGTATTAGTGACAGTCAATCTGTTCTAACTAGATCTACTAACAAGTAGAATGCATTCTACAATAAATGCACAAAACAGTGAACAGAAGATGATAAACAGATATTATATGAATTTATCATTTAGAGTTTTAGAAAGAAAAAAAATAAGCATTTGCCTTTCTTCACTGACTTTAAAACTGGAAAGTTGTATTAATAAAGCTCCATGCTTGAATTTATGTGATTCAAACACGTAACATTTCATAAAAAGGAAGTTCTCCATTTCTATTTAATAAATGCAGATTTAGATACAGTTGGACTGAGCTCCTTATTTTCTGATGGATTTTATGATCAATATGGGAATACACAAAAAATTCAAGGGATTTGACATCTAAAATAATCCACCCAATAAGGTTTCTTAACACTGATTACTAATTTTATAATGCACATGAATTAAAGCAATGTTGCAGAGGGTTTTTGCCAGTTGTAATGACAATTACATAGGATAGGAAAATATTTCTGCATGAGAAATTAAATGAGAAGTTAGCATAAATGATTGAAGTTATAGACTGCTTATAATCATTATGAAGCTCTAGGTTTAGGTCCCTCAGTTTTTTCTTGCAAAACATTTCAACTGCAAGACATTTTTCTAGTCTATGCTCCAATGTTGTCATTGAAACATTTACTCCTTTTAGGATTTGTCTGTTTAATAATAAAAGTAAATAATTAAAAAAGAAAAGACAGTTTTGCTGCCATTGTAAGTGATAGACACAGCCAAAGCAATTAAATTCACAATCAGTATGTTTAACAGAATTTTGTATTGTGCAGCAGTCCTATAAAGACAAAAATATATCTAGCAGTTTACCATACAGGTTTGGTCTATGAGCTACTTGTCAAGTTTATTGATAAAGTTCTTGGTTTGATTCCTTCAGACTCCACTTGCAAACTTTGTGACTCTGAGCTGGACACACAGCAAGACTTTTAAATATTCATCATAGAAAACCGACCCTTGTGTTTTGTGGACTGACTTGCTTAAGAATGAATAAAAAGTATTTTCTTGAGTGGCATTGCAGTATGAATGTTATTTATGTAGTCCTTTCCAAAATAATCTGTAATAGTGGTAGAATCATACTGCTCAGTAAATATGTTCTTGTATGTAATTCTGTGCAAGAGAGATTATTGCTGATTGTCTGTGGTGTCCATAATTTTGTAGAGTTACAATACGCAGTAATGTTTTATCCAGGTGTGTGTGTCCCTAATGCATAACATACATAGTTGGTTTTAAGTTGTTGTCATTTATGTAATTGTTTAATGGGCCAAAAGTGTTAGAAAATGTAATATCCCAATACTAGAAGTATCTTCTTATTCTATATTCTAGTATTTAGATGCTATAATTTGAAAAACTAACATTTGCTTTATTGTTCTTAAACCAGTATAATATTGTCAGACTGGTGGAGACTTTATGCCAGCAATTCATAGCAGAAAAAAATATTGTCCTATGCAAAGTATCATGATATTATACTGTCAACATAGTAATGATAGCAACTTCAAATGTATGTCCTCATGTTTAATGAGCACACTAGAATATGTTATTACAATTTATGGAAAAGCAACTGTAGAAATACATTTTATTAATTTGCACTGTCATACTATTTTATTTTAATAAAAGATGATAATGAAGAAAGGATCTGCTATGCTAGGTGTCAGAGACAGTGAAAACAATGCAAATGCTTTCTATCCAAGTCATTGAACTTGAAGCATATTCCTGTTTGAGCATTTTCTTTTGTAGGGAGGGGGAGCAGAACGCTCCTTTGTGAGTGGCAAGTGTACATGAATACCACCACATCAACTGCCAATATGTTATGAGGCCTTGGTAACAATCTAGAGTCCCTAGGGAGCTCTGCTGCAGTTCAAGTGAGTATCAGACAGAGAGAAAACAATTTCTGGTGCCAATAATGCAGCACAGATGAAAAATGTTTTAATATTTGAAGCTGCTTTATGGCAGAAGCAATGACAGTGATGGAGTCAATGTCAGCTTTTTCCTTTAAATGTCAGCTTTTGTCTATGAGTTTTTTCTGCTCTAGAGGCATGCAAGCCTGATCCTGGCTGTTTGCAACCATTGATCATTGATTCTATTTTAAATGGGAAGCTTGCTAGAAGAGTAGAAATTCTAAAATTTATTAAGATTTCTTTAGGAGACACGTTAGCCTCAACAATTCTCATTACTGTCTTTGCAGTCTTACTTATCTTTCCTTTTATGTCATGAGACATGTAAAGGGTTAGTACCCCTGGCAGAATATATCACTGAACCACTGTTGTGATCATGCTCATGTTATAAGCATAACAATGCACAACGGGAAACTGAAACATGAATTAAAATGTCAAACTCCTTCAGCCACCGTTTAAGAGACTAAACCTCGCTTTTTCTCATAACATGCATCTCAAGTATTGGTTCAGTTTAATTAATTATAAAATACAAGAGCTGAAAAGAACAGTTACAAGTGAACAGCTCTAGTAGCAATAGATATATGCATCTTACATGTCCAGAATATATAATTCTGAATTCCCGTTGTTACAGCGTAAACTAGATTTAAAGAATATTTTGTAGTTTGCCAAAGAAAGTTTACCAGTGACAGTTTAAAGGGAATATTTATACTTCTAACAGCTTTCTCTGCAGTGTTAACCAGATATGGATTTTTTTGTTGGATGCCTACATTTTTTATTGTACAATACCACCTAGATGAAAAATGATACATATATAGTTCCTGTTCACCATGTCTATGTTGACAAGCTGACTAGATCAGCAATAGGAGTATTTAGCAATATTTTATTAAACGCATTTGTGACATAAGTTCACAATTTTCCATGTATGTAATATAGATGTGTGTGTGTGTATGTGTGTGTACATATATACCTGTACACAACACATGTGTATATACAGTATGTGTATATATATATATATATATATATATATATATATATATATATATATATATATATATTTTTTTTTTTTTCATGCATATGTATCTATTTAAGCAAGTAGTTGTTTCAGATAACAAGAACCTATTTTCAGAAACATGACCTGTGCACAGCTTAAAATATGATGCAGACTATGTCTTGAAATCAATCATGAAAGGCATTCATTTTGAGAAAAAAATATGTGCTCAGCTATAATACCGGAAACAACTGTGTATCATCTAAGGCTTAAATGCAATTAACAAAAGTTAAGGCAAACAACTATCAAAAGGCAAGAAAAAAAATGGCTACCTAGGCTAAATGAACTAAATGCAAAGTACAAAAGAGAAGATCAACAGCAAAGGCCATGATGATAAAAAAATACTACGTATCAAATGATTAAAGATGCAATTACGTACGTTGGAATGTAGCACTTTTTTACAGCTGTGCAGTATATGTTTGTGTGTGTGTGTATTACATATACATACACTCACACACACACACACATATATATATATATATATATATATATATATATTCACATACACACATATATTATGTGTGTGTGTGTGTGTGTGTGTGTGTGTGTGTGTGTGTGTGTGTGTATATATATTTATATATAGATGTGTGCATATATTTATATATATATATATATATATATATATATATATATATATATATATATACATAGAGAGAGAGAGATAGTTAGATATAGATATATAGGTGTACTGAAATTGAATGAATCATGCAAATATTGACATTTACAAAGTTGACAACAAAACATAGACTTTTCATATGTCCAAACGCTACTATGCATGTGCTAATTAACAGTCTTGGTGTATGCAAACCTAAACATTAAAAATAATAAAACATATTTTTTGTCTTGGGAAGCCCCTCCTGAAACCACCATGATTGAGCTGTGGCAGTACACACCCCGCTAACTATACTTAAAAATTGTTCACGAGCGACACTGAAAACACTAATAAAGCAACTAAGATGTTGTAAATTGGACCGGTCAATAACTTTTTATTAGAAATAGCAAATGTTATGTGTTTTCACTCCCAAACCATCAGAACTTAATCAGAATGTTAAACACAATTAGACACATATTTAAATACAAATCAATCAACATCACCTGTTACAAATTACACCTATCAGAAAAGTAAAACCATAAGTAAATCACAGTCAAGTCATTTTCAAATGCAGCAAACAGTTAATAGAAATAATCTCATTAATACCTGTCTGGTGAGCCACATCCAGGAAAATTTGCCAGTGCAATTCCTTGGTTTCCGGAAATGTCTTCAAATCACCACCCCTTTTAAAAGGTTGTACTTTTGCCAATATAAATAATGCAAATTAATTAAAATTAGAACACACAGCTGAGTGTTTATATAAAGCATTGTTATATCCTCATCAGAGATGATATGTGATAACTTAATCAACTCACCCCTCACAATATTCCTCTTCAGTTAAAGGGGATGACTACTCATGTAAAATAATACACTGTTTGAATAAGAGTCTTTCCTAAAAATAATTGAATCATATCCACCATAATCAAAATTCTTAATTAATTTTATAACCAAAAAATTGATGGGTAAACGATGGTAATCATATTTAAACTTAAACATTCAGTAGAATGATTCATGAATTCCAAAAATGTATTTAATATTTCAGTAGTGCCTTTCCAAACCATAACTCTGCCAGCAAATATGTTATCAAATAATCCTCATATCGTGATTTAAAAGCAACCAGTTTCCCACCATAAAATAACATTTGCAAAAGCTGGAACTATGGCAGCCCCATAGCTACCCCGGTGATATGTTCATAGTATCTCTCTTCAAAGAATACATAATTAGAAGTCAGCACATAGTCCATACATTCCACCAACAGACTGATTTTGTGTTAGTCATAAGTGTCACCACAAAGTGCCTGATAAAACCATTCTAAACCCTCCTGGAGTTCTCAACAAAATCCAGTTTTACCAAGACATTCAACAGGTGGCAGGAATCCCTAAGAAAATGATTTGAAATTCCTTAACCTCAAATCTACTAATTTTGCCAAAGGCTCAGTAATGGGCACCACCACTGCAGCCACAATTGGGTGTAGCTGTGGATCAAAAGAGATTTGTGGATGTTAGGGATCCCAAAAATGGCAGGAATCTCTGGATTTTTCACATTCAAGAAATAAGGAATATCACTATCTAAACCATAATCAAGCATAATGTTTTGTTTACACATATTCAACCTGCAATATACTATATTGACTTCATTTAGAGAAACAGCAGTGGAAAAAGCACCATTGTCAACAAAAGTGGCATACCGGATGATTCTCAGCTTTGGGGGATTTGCCTTTTCCATGAGAACTGTGCAATCTCAGAGTTAGAATATACAATTAGCAGGAGTGTGTGGGACCTGCAGGGGGACAAGGTGATTTATTTTGGCTTTTTTGAAAACTTTTTGCATGAGCTGAGACTGATGTTTGGCACATGCATAGTAGTGTGTCGATGTGCATATGTGTGTGTGTGTGTGTGTGTGTGTGTGTGTGTGTGTGTGTGTGTGTGTGTGTGTAGTTATATATTTATATGTTTGTTTGAGTGTGCATAAGTATAAGTGCTAATTTAGTTTTTTCAAAGCAGTCTGGAAAATACAGATATTTACCATAGATGTCATGAAGGAGAGAAAAATTTCTATATATTTTGTGCAAAAAATAGAATGAGTTTTTTGATGGTGCGTAAGGAATATTCTGGGATAAACAGAATTCAGGTGACTGCAATTGAACAACAAATAGCAGTGGATATGTAACTTTAGTGAAAGTAAATTCATTACAGTCTGGTGATGCCTGTAGGTGCTTTTGCAATTACATCCTACTGACACCTCTTGGTGTCAAATATTGCTTGTTCATGTATTACTTGTTCATATTTGCATTAATAATTTTAAAACCATGCTACATATAAAGTATTAACATGTTTCATATTAAAGCTTAAACAATGGCAGACACAACCATGTTGATATTTGACCTTAGTCTAATGCAGGCAAAGAGATATTAGGTTTACTATCACCATTTCGAATGGCAGTCATTTGAACTGAGATGGTTGAAAGGCTGTTTTCCAGTTCATATAACGCTGAACCGAAAATGGTCTAGTCCATAACATTGAATGCTAGTGTGCATTTGCTGTTGTGAGATCGACATTCTGCTTGGAGTTCGCATTACAGTGGGGATAGGCAAATGTACCCTTTTCCTCATTGTTGTGCGATCTTGGAGCTTGTATGTATAAGCAGCATGGGTGTGGGGGGAACAGGCCCCCACATGACAGGTGCAGGTGGGCTTGCACCCTGCAAAACATTAGCTGGAAATCACTGGACTGCAAGGTACATTGGGTAATGTTGACAATGTCGAATATGGATGTGTTGACATTACCGTTTCCATCATTTTGCCTAGTCGATGTTTCATTTTAATGTTTTTTTTTTCAGTTAAGTCATCATTCGACCAAGTGATTTTCAGAAATGTGATAGTAAACCAAGATATTGGTATTCGTATAATGTTTATTTATACTGTCATAAATTTCCTGTTTTTCTAAGTACCTCAACAACTAAGTAGTAAATCAAGAACTGCTTAGCCTCAAATGATAGCTCTCAACTTGATCAACAAAATGCTACTAACAGTATGTGTGAAACTTGAGTGGTTGCTGAGATATTATAAGTTGTTTACACAATATTACAAATGTAATGGTAGATAGGTTTACCATGATTTATAAAATCCAGTTTAAAACTTGGAACCTAAATTCTTCCACCACTATGAAAATAGCTTGTGCCGAAGAGTTTGCCATTTACACTTCTTTACCAGCACATATGGTTCTAGATATATGAACATCTGTTTGAAATGTGACTGCATAATTTGATTCAGTCAACAAGCTTAGTCTCCGCCTATTGGAAATTGCAGTGCAAACTTCCAGAGCTCCATTGACCATTGGAGGGAATGAATGAAGGAAGGCAGAGATATTAGAGAGATCTGTGGAATTCATGTATGCCCAGTAGCTGTCAGACAGATGGTAAGCAATACAGCTCAAAAGAGTACTAAATCAAACATCTTCTAGGTGTCGGGGTAAAGTTAACTAACTTGATGATCTTAGTCTGTAGATTAGAGAGACTTTTTAGTAGCTTACAATGCTAATTAATATTCCAGTGCAAGCATAAAGATTCCTATACCCAAGCAGTGTATGTGCGTCATTATGCATTGTTAGCGAGCTAGGAGGACATGCTGAGCAAGCACCATCAATAGCAAGGGTTCTGTTGATATGTGAAGACAAACAAAAATGAAGACCTACCCGGGTTCCAAAATATTTAAGGAAACTGCCATCTACAAAGTTTCACCAGTGAGTCAGAATAGGTATGAGTCCCAGAAACTTTGCTTATTTTAGCATCCGTGCCACACAGCACAACAATGTTTTAACCTAGGCTGATAAAAGTTCTTTTTCATAAAGCTAGAGGATTTACGAGACCAGATCATACTGTGTGAAAACACCTGTGCCTAAGTTTAAAAACAAATCTCCTAACACAAAGTCAGGAATAGGTAGCTGCATTTTTTTTACTGTGCTTGTAAAATACATTTGAGCAAATTTAACAAGTGCAATAGTACTTTTCTCCAACATTCAGGATAACAAAAAAAGTATTCCTAATACTGTAGATACTAGCAAGTAGCAGAACAAGTCATTTGATGTGCTAACAGCTCTTGGAATGCAATACTAGCTTTGACACCTCAGTAAGAGTGTAGTGGAGGGTGTGTCAGTTATGATAACATAACAACAAAATGACAATCCTTAGAAAAGCCTGGAATTTAGTTACTTCTTTTGGCTAGAGAAAAAGATATATTGTTTCTGGAAAAAGGAGTGAAATCAACTGATTACTTATCAGAAGCAATTCCTGTTTACAAGGGATGGAAAGCATAGCTGTCTAAAATCTTATCAAAACAGTAGATGTCCTTCCCTTCTCTGTTGCAATATTCTTTACATAAGAGATTTTCTGCCAAGGATAGTCCAATATCTGGCCAGTATACCAAAGTCTTTGGAATTTATAAATATCATTCATCACACTTATGCTCCCCACGCAAGGAGTAGGGTATAAAGGTGACGTATGGATGTACATACCACAGAAATTAAAAGATCAGGAGAAAAAGAATATCACTAGGGACCAGGAGGAAATGTGCATCAAGAAGGAGAAAAAGAAAATAATCCCTGGCCAGGAGAGCAAGAGGAATATGGCAGAGCAGAAGGGGTGGGGGGGGGTGAATGTTGCAACAGTGAAGAAAGGGACATCTACTATTATGGTAAGATTTTACACAACTGTACTATGTCCTTCCATATCACTGTTGCAGTATTCTTCACTGAAGGGAGAGTACAAAAGCTCAAAGGAAACTTGGGAGGAAGAAGGCACAGAAGACACCTCTAGAAACCCATGCAGGACAGCTCTGGCAAAGCCAGCGCTTGCTCTGGAAACAACATCCAACTTATAATGTTTAGTGAAGATATGGATGGAAGTCCAAATAACAGCTTGAAGGATGGAATTGGTGTCCAGTCCTTTGAAAAATTCACAAGTAGAACCAACAGCTCTGGTAGAATGAACATTTAAGAGAGAGATCTGTTTAGAAACTGCCATGCCCAGAGACCTGGGATTAAAGGAAACAGAAAGTTGCTCAGATTTATGAATAACCTTAGTCTTATCTAAATAATATCTGAGCTGCCTATGCAAATCGAAGTAGTGAAGGATCTTCTCACTAGAAGACTATGAAGAAGAAAAGTGGAAGGTAAGTTAATAGACTGATTAACAGACAACTCATTGACTACCTTGGGCAAAAAAGAAGGATTAGCACAAAGAGGCATCCTGTCCTTGTGAAAAACTAAGAAAGGAGGAACAGCCATAAGAGTCTGTAGTTCTGATACTCTCTTAGCTGAAGTAAAGGCCAAATGAAGAACAGTCTTCCAAGTACAATGTTGCAAAGAAGATGAAGATGCAGACTATAAAGGAACCTGTGTCACTTTTTTAAGAACAAAATTGATGTCCCAGGAAGGTGAAATAAGCTTCCTGGGAGGCTTGATATGAAGATCTTCTTTAAGAAATTGTTTGACCTCAAACTTAGAGGCCAGAGGAGAAGTCAAAGGCAGACAAGCAGAAATAGCTGAGAGGTGAACTTTAGCTAAGGAATATGCTAACCCAGCATGCAGCAATTCACACAAATAAGAGACAGACAAAGAAACTCCCACTGAAAAGGGATCTTGGTTATGAGAGAGGTATCATACAGAAAATATTTCCATTTGGACAAATATGATTTCCTGGTAGTGGGTTTTCTGACCTCCTGCAGAACCCTAAGCACATCCTCAGAAAGGAGGTGCCTGAAAGGGATCAAAACCTTATCATCCACAGCATCAGTTGAAGAGTGGGCAAATAAAGATGGATAAGAGACCCACTGTCTTGCATGAGAAGGTCCACCTAGTGAAGTAACCTGTGGTGATTGCTCTTGGCTAAGTGAAGAAGAGGGAATCAATGCTGTCTTTGCCAAAAGGGAGTCATCAGCAAGATTATGGGGAGTCTTGCTTTGTCTTGTGCTGGATCTTTGGAATCAGGGGATGGGGAGGGAAGGCATAGAGAAACATCCACCTTTCAAGCCAGGGGGCATGGAACTCTAGAACAGAAAAGAGGAAGTTGTGTTTCAGAGAGAAGGCCAAGAGATCTACCTCTAGAATACCCCACTGATGGACAATGTCCAGAAACACATCTCTGTGAAGCACCCATTCATGAGCCTGTGTTTCAGACCTGCTCAGACAGTTTACCACTATGCTGTGCTCTGATGGAATGTAGACTGGATAGCTAAATCCCTGACTTGAAAAGCGAGTCTCAAAGAAGGTAGGACAGCACCCCTCCCCCTGCTTGTTTATATACCACATAACTATGAGATTTTCTGTGAAAACCTTGAGGGGCCCTAGAAGAAAAAAGGAATGAAAAGCTGAAAGAACCAATAGAACACCTCTCATCTTCTTGATGTTGATGTGATCTAACCACTGATGAGGAGGCCAGGGACACTGGACCTTGAGGGAACCAAAAGAAGCTCCCCACTCCCTTTCTGAGGCATCCAAATTGAGTTCTTGAGATGGGACTAGAAGTTGGAAAAGAAAACCTGGGTTGAGAGAAAGCTGCCAAATCCACCACTGAAGTTTGAGTTTGAGACATGGAAGCTAGGGAACTAGAAAATCCAGTGAATGACAGTGTGATTCACACTGATTTGTTTACATCTGTAATTTTCTCATATGGAGCCTGGCTAGAGGCAGCATAGGAATGCTGGAAGCCATGAATCCAAAAACACTGCGCAGTGGTGCAGTGGTTAGCATTGTTGCCTCACAGCAAGAAGTTCTCAAATTGTATTCTCATCTGGGGTGTCTTCTGTGTGGAGTCTGCATGTTCTCCCTGTATTCATGTAGGTTTCCTCTGGGTGCTCCGGTTTCCTCCCACAATCCAAAGACATCCTTCTGGAGCATTACTCCTCAGGCCTCAGCTGAAAATGGGGTCTGTCCCAGTCGAACTTTCCCAGTAAATAAATGTTAAATAAATAAGTAAAATAAAATCCTTGGCTGTGACTGAACCCAAAGGAAGAGATTGAAAAAAATGATCAGAGAGGGCCTTGGGTGGAGGCAGGGATGCCAGCATGGGAATGTTTTGGATTCTGCAACTGAGAAAAACATGATCCTGAGAAAGAACCAGCACTAATTTCTCACAGTTTATGGTAACCCCAGGCTTTGTAACAGTCAAACAGTAAACTTAAGATGCTGAAAGCAGAAACTTGGAGGATGAAGTCTGAATGAGCAGGTCATCGAGGTAAGGAAAGATCTGAACTCTTCTCATCCTACAGAAGGCAATGGCAGATGAGGGGCATTTAGTGAATACCTGTGGGGTAGTAGAGAGGCCAAAGGGGAAAGCAGAGGACTGAAAATGCAAAGAAGAAAAGAGAAATGTAAAAGCTTCTTGAAATGTGGATGAATAGGGATGTGTAGGTAGGCATCCTTTAGGTCCAAGGATACCAAGATGGTTTAGGGAAGAAGAAGAGGAAACAGGGTTTAAGGGACAACATCCAAAAGGAAGGGACCGTTAGATAGGTATTGAGCTGAGATAGGCCCAGGATGGTTTTCCAGGAGCCTTCCTTCCTGGGCACCAAGAACATCCTGGAATAAAAACCTTTCCCTTCCTGGATGGGAATGTGACTTCAATGGTGCCCTGAGCCAGAAGTGAGTGAAGCAGATCTGGAAAGAAAGGAAGCTGTTCCTGAGGAGGTATGAGGGATGCTCATCAAAGGAGGAAGGGATTTTCACACCATGAAATATTCCTGACAGATGATGGGTAAAACCCATTAATCTTGATTGACCTTTAACAAATTGGAAAGGAACAGAGAAAGATGAAGGGATAAAGGAACCTGTCCTAGGGAAAGGGGAAGTAAACTGTCAGACAGAACCAGGTTTATCTTGAAAAGGAGGCTTCTGAGAAATAGACGTCTTTGTAGACTTGGCTGGGGGTACAGGCATATTTGAATGGACAATTCCTTTGAAATTTAGGGATAGGAGAAACAAACTATATTTCAAGTCTTACAAGGTCTTTCTTTTATCTTGGAGGGACTTACAAAGATCATCAGCAGCAGCAGAGCCAAAGAGGTTCTTATTATAAAGAGGGGCATTCAACAGTTTAGCTTTAATATCATTAGGTAAAGGCTAAAGATGAAGGAAAGAATAGTGTCTTAAAACAGAACCAAATACAGCAGACCTAGAAAACGCATCAGCTGCATCATAGTGATGAGCCACTTGGGAGGAAGAACCCAATAAGGAGAGGGCTAAACCTTCCTTTCCAAATCAGGAAGGTCAGAAATTGCCTAATACGCTTAAGAAAGAAGGGATAAAGATACCTGGTCATATAAGTCTGGTAACTGATAACCCTAAAAGCCAGGGTGACAGCAGTATAGACCTTTTTTGCCTTGACACTCCATGGCTCTACTATCTTCATCTGAAGGAGGTAGTTTAGCAGATGGCAAGAGTTTAGGTGGGTTGTCAGACACTACAGAAGGATCAGCAGAAAGACATTGTACAAAAATTTGCAATCATCAAGCATCTTGTAAAATCTATTTGGTTTCTTCAGAGGTGGAGGCTGAGAATTGGAGGACACAGAAGCTGCTGAAAAGGTGTCTGCATGGGCAGTCAGGACTGGAAGAAGAGCAGAGGGTTTGGGAGACTCCATCTGGAGAAGTTCATAATACCTCTTTTGAATATCAGAAACCTGAGAAGAGTCTCATTTGAAATATTCCATCATGTGGGAAGTAGTGTCACCAAAAGAGAGTTCCTCTAAGGAAGAACCTGGACTAATAGAATCCTCATAATCCAAAGGAGAAGGGATTTGAGAAAAATATGCCAATGATTCTTCCCTGGAATCCAAATCCTCTTAAAAGTACTCCTGCTCTCTAAACTTCTTAAGAGGAGTAGATTACCAGGGAGAATCAGGTACAGAGACTCCCTGAGGTAGCTTCAAGGCCATTAAGGCATTAAACAGCCCTCGAGTATTGGGGATCTTTAACAACAGGGAAAATGTGTTTTTTGTTTTGTTTGTTTTTTCTTTTGAGGGATGTCTGCCTGAAAAACCTAGGACATTTATTCAATGTAGTAGGAATCTCCAAACTAGGATCTGTGGTATTCCCATTGGTCTCTCAGATATAATCAGTTGATGTTCCCCCTCAATGTCCAGAGCAGATGTTTGTAAAGCCTCCGGGGATGTGTAAGAAGTCAGATCCATACCAGCCTCTGATGGGGTCATGACAGAGAAATCCAAAGTAACAATCAGATGGTCCTCTGTGCTTTCACAAGCCTTGAGAGAGATGTCTGGGGGGAGACAGGACAGCAGTTGAATCAGACCTGAGTTTTTTTGGCCATTTTCTTGGAAGGCAGCTGACCTGTGGGATGGGAAGACTCCACCATAGCACCTTGCTTCAACAATTTTAGATGTTGGTTCTCTAAGTAAATCAATAAGTAGGAGAGATGACCATGTAGGGTCTTAAGGACAGACAGGGTCAGAGGCTTGGCAGATAGAACATTGTGTATGGTCTTGAGAAGCAACCATACAGAAGATACACTGATCATGATAGCCTTCATGGGGAATCTGCCTCCCACACTGATATTTTCCCTTTCTGGGTGACATGTAAACACACCAACATAAAAATAGAAGAGATAAGAAGAAATCCTAATGAGGAACTTATATGTAACCTGCACAGGACAAAGAGCATGCAGACTGATGATTACTGATGGTGTTCAGACTGGCAGCAAAGTAGTTCTAAGGTATGTAGATCCGTATGTCACCTTTATGCCCTACTCCTTGTTTGGGGAGAATAAATGTGACATACAATGTCGATAAATTCCAAAGGGTTTGGTATACTGGCCAGGCATTGGGCTATCCTTGGCAGGAGATCCATTATGTAAAGAATATTGCAACAGTGATATGGAAATACATCAAAGAGTGCACAATTATGTTGAGAAGGAAAGGGATGGTGATAGTCACTTAGTTGAACACTATGAACAGGGGGTGCTGGGCCACGCAATGTCAAAATGTTGATCTTTTATTATACCTACCCCTGCTACTATCATGCATTACATGTTAGAAAAGATAATGTGTTTTTGTTTATTACATCTTTGATTTGCGAGTGCATGTATGAGCACTTTATTTGGGAGTACCAACGCCAACATTCCTGCTTGGAATAACACTATTTATCTGTTAGGTATTGGAACATTGCCAGTGTGACATCTGCCTCAACTGTAAGTTGACAAATAGTACAATATTTTTTCCATACCAATGTTGCAACATTAATCTATGTTCACATATTTTCAAGTGTGTACATTTACACATCACATACAGATTTGTTATTCCTTCCTTGTTTGAAAATGGTGGTAGACTGCATAAGTTCTCATAAAATGATTGAAAAGCCTTGTGAATACGTTCATGCTGTTTATGTGTTTTTAACTTCATGGTTGATAGAAGTAATTAGCTGAGCAAACCTCCTGTTACACAGTCAGTCTGTGAAATATTTTCCAGGATTACAATTAAGTGGCTAGGGCAAGTTTAGTTTTAGCTGACTGACCCTGTTATTCTTAAATGTCATATTCCTAAAGCATGCAGACTTTTCCTTCACCAGTCTCTGCTGTGTATTTATTTTATTGTCTAAGTGTGCCAATAATTTTTCCTAACAGCAGTACATGCTGCTTTAACTTCACTGATAAAGATTCTCAGATTGGCATGCGGCCTGTTGAGTTGAGCAGCAGCAATCTATTGGCTGCACCCTCAGACACTCCTTCCATCTATCGTTTGACAATATTGTGGGGTCTAATCTCAATGGCTGCTGCTTCTGGGAACAAGGGAATGAGAATAGAAACAGGCAAGATCCATCAAAGGCAAAGATGCAGTCAAATATTACTATAGGCTGCAAATCAGACCTGTAAGCCTCACTGGGTGAGAGGGCTATTAGTCAAGCATGTTGGACAAATGAAACATCCATTCCAATTAGTTGATACTATGGTTTTGATGTAATGATGTGTATATTGATATTAATAGTCTTTTGTATAAGTTGAATAATGTAGAAGGTTTAGACAAATACATTGAGGAATTCATTCTTTCCATGGTAGAAGAGAATGCACTGAGGCTGGGAGATAAGCTTTCCATAGAGATTCAAGGACAGGGGCAGACAGTACTAGTTTTTAACTCAGCAAGTTGTTCTAAAAGGGACCAACTAGGTGATGAGTTACCTGTAGGGACCGCTTTGATTCTTACATATAATACAAATTTATCAGCCCTTAAGAGAGTAATACAGAGGAATTGGGACATTTTTCCATTGATAAAACATTACAATACTGGTTGAGTAAAAAAAAACTTATTTATAAGAAGAACATCAATATAAAAAAAATAAATAAACTTTTGGAAAGACACTTTGTAATTAGTACCTCTCCAGGTATGAGAATTTGTGTACACTGCAGCCTATGCCACTATATGTTAGAGGGTAGTATCTTTCTTATTAAATGGTATGGAGAAGTTCATATCAGACACAAATACCACTGTTTAAGCAAACAAGTGGCATACATGGCCCAGTGCACTGGATATGCCAGCTTTTGTATAGGTCAGACTGAGAAAACTTTTAAAACAAAGGTATATCAGCATCTTTATGACATCAAAAGGAAAAATGTACATAATGCTTTGTATAGACACATTAGTGAAAACAATGGCCATACTTTTAAATTTTACATAGTGGATGGTGTGAAACTGGATGAGAGAGGGGACCTTGGAAAGATTTATTACAGGTCAAAGAACTAAAGTAGCAGCTTAAGATGAATGCTACAGGTCCCTATGGGCTGAATGAAATGGTCTCTATTAGCTGCATATTAAGGTGGAAGGCAGCTCTTTGATTTTGATTTTAATATGATGGAATATTCTGGATTTTAATAGGAAGGAGTAATCATTTTTAACTTCCAAAAAATAAGCATATGTATATTGTTTATATATTTTCAGTATTGTATGAATCATATTATATTATATGGACAAATATGCTGACAACATTTCTAGTGCAATAAACATTTTTAATGTAATATATTTATACATCTACACTATTTTATATATTCATATATTTTTATGGTTATATTATTTATTTTATATGTATTTATGGGTGCAAACTGTATTTTGACTTTTTAACTGCAGAATGTTCTATTTACAATGATTGCTTGCTTTTACTACAATTGGACTGTGTTGCTATAGAGTAAAACTCAAAGCATTGGGCTTTACTTTTTTCTGCTGATGGTTCTTGTCAATCAAATGTAGGGGAGGAGTTTTATGTATAAAAAGGAAAGTTCTGAATTTTTTACTTTTTCCTGAAGAAGCCCCATTCACCAGGGATGAAAGCTCTAAATGTGTTCTACTTGTGGATTAGTAAACTGAAGTCTGACGTGCTCTTGAAACTTCTGTGGTGATTTATGTGTTTAGTGTTAGAGTTTCAGTGGCGTTTCCTGGTTCCTGATCTGTTTTGGTGACTATAATGTTGCTATAATGGCATCATCTGCCAGTGCCAATTGAACAGGCACTATTCAGGAGGGGAGTACTGACATTTTTCCAGCTTATATGGGAAATTTAACCCAATTAATCCTGTGTTTGTCTCAACAATTGAATGAAATTATTTCCCAGAGGAACAGAAGTGTTTGCTTTACCAATGGCAATGATGCAAATGGAATTACTTCCAGCTCAGCATTCCCCTTTGTTAGTTGAAAGAGACGGTACTGGAGGATTCAACACAAGGAGTGCAATGGCTCACGTTTTGAACTCTAGCTTCAACAAAACTGTTTTTTTTCCACAGAAACAGCATTTAAATGACTGGCTGGAAGAAAGAACTGAATTTGATGTGAGTGACTTTAATGATATTTTTCAGAGCAAGTTGTTAGAAAGCCAGTTAAGAGTTTCTGAAAACAAATTAATTAAATTCAAGAAGTTGCAACTGAAGAATAATTATTTTAAAGAGTGTATAAGAGTGCAAAGAGTACCTAAATGACTGAGATGTTGGAAGTTTCCAAGAGGTCTAGTGACTGACATTACATTTGGATTTGCTTAAGTTATTTGATAGGCACAACTGTGAACTAATGGATGTGTAGCACTGTGGAAATGGACAAATCAATGCATTAAATTAATGTGTTAGACAAAAATATCACTAATGATTTGTTGTTTCCTGTTAAAAAAAATGACTATTGTAATATATATGATAGAGTAGATAGAATTATGGTTGATATAAAATACAAAAAGTTGAAGAAATTAAACAGAGACAAAGTAGAGCATTAAAATGGGGTAGCTTGCTGTCACCCAGAGAAAAATAACAAGAACAGATACGGTTTATCTTTATCACAGATTAATAATAATTACAGTTTGATCAAGGAAAATACTAGGAGGCATAGTAATGCACATCCCCGGCCTGACTCCCTTTTAGAGTTCTGCCCCTCAGGAGGTCAGAAAGGATAAAGAACAGGAACAACCAGAGACAGGAGTCATACCCCCAGAGGGGACAGTCAAGGAGAGGGAACCAGAATTGGGGTTACCAGAGACATTACAATGGGAGGGGAGAGTGGGCTAGAACAATCCAGAAATAATTCTGTTCACACTTCTTCTGAAGTTTTTTCTATGTCTATTATTTACAATGATTCATGAGATTTTAAAATGTGCAATTGTAGTAATGCATTGATTAATAATGATTGGGCCAACCTGTGCCAGGAGGGCTAGAATTGATGAGGTATTAATTGATTTGAAATTGTACACTAGGAAATTGAACCTGTGTCTGCAACATTGCTGTTGGCAAAATATATTCAACATTACTAGACTGGGGAGACAAAGTATGTTCAACCCCCTGCTACATCCTACGATACAATTGCTTGAAAAAATATGTGAGCAAAATGTAAGAAAGGTGTTAAGGATGAATGGGAAGTCAAAGGGAAGCAATCTATCTAATCAAGAAAAGACCCTCCTACAACATATTATATATGAAAACAGATCAGATTGATGAAACCAGATATGAGACGGGGTCTAGTTGTGATGAACTACAATGATTATTCTGACAAATTGTTAACCATCCTATACAGTGACATCTATGAAGAGGTATCCATTAATGAAAGAAATATTGCTTATCATATGATAGACACTGGGACGGGTCCCTACTCTGGGCCAGCAATCGAGGAGACTCAATCCTCACCACTGACTCTGGTGAGGGATGGTCACTATTTATTTATTGACATTTGTTGACCGGGTTAGTCCAGCTGAGCCAGGGGCCCATTTTCAGTGGAGACCTGAGGAGAAAATCTCCAGAAAAATTACCAATTATTACAATAGCTGCAAAACAAAATCAACAGATAGCATTGCAGAAATTTAACAGTAAATTACAGCATAATATAACATAGGTCTACTAACAAGTAATGGGTCTCTAAATACCATACATAACGTTGATTTTAAGAGTGTAAGCATTTAAACAAGGAGCCATCCATACATAAAGAACAGTCAAAAATTGTATAAGAGCAAAAATGGATTCACAAACTATTTTCAGATGCAGCTTCCTGCACCAAGCACAAATTCCCTTAAGTGCACACAAGGAGCACTCTCCAGACCTGGGGATGGACTCTCTTTTTCTCTCCAGACCCAAATAAAACTCCACACTGACCACTTCAGAGCTCTGTGTCCCTGTTCCCAGGTGCTCACACACACACACACACACACACACACACACACACACACACACACACACACACACACACACTTGGATATTTGAGTTTCACACACACACACACATACACACCTGGGAAAGGCTGGTGCAAATTAACTAGCTGTGCGTCTTTCTGCCCAGCATCTGAGGTAATCATGCTGCCACTAGTCAGCTACCCTAAGGCTCTTACAAAGGGTACCCTATTATACTGTGTAAAATTAATACTAATGCAAATGGTAGAGTGTGACCAAAGCAGCAAAGTTTTAAGGAGTGGGCACAGTGTCACTAAACCAAGCATAAGTACTCTCAAGATGTTAAAGGCATTCTCTAAAGGACAAGTCACAGTGGAAGGTATTAAAATATTTAATGATAAAAAATAAAACATAAAAAGGAGAATACTGAATACAATAAATGACAGAGCTTCAACCACAGAGATATAAAAAAATACAGTTGAATAGTTTCTGACAGATGCAGAAAACAATATTAAACTATTGTCACTAAATGTCCATGATTAACTAAAGAATTGCTTTTTCCTGACTACTTACTAAAGCAAGGCAAGCTGATGTGTGCTGCGAGGTCTTACCACAGCAAAAGCAAGATGATGTCTCTCTGTCTGTGTGGATGTGTGAGATATATATCTTGGCAGAAATCTATCCTGTTAGGTTCCAAAGTGCTTCTGTGAGGGTTCTAAAGAAACCAGATGCTGGCTAGAGATGACATCACCACTGGTCACCTGATTCTGATACAATACACACAGAGTTTTGTTAAGATCTGTGGCAGCATCTACAGCTATAACACAACTTCAAACTTTCCATCCTTCCAGGGTTCTCTGATAAAACATATATATTTGATCAGTTACAATAATACAACCTAATATACATGCATACATTTTTTTCTGTCCAGCAGGACCTACTGTTGATGCATTTTTAGCACAAGTAACTTTACAAATATATGTTTAACTCAGACATCTATACAACTCAGTGTGCTAGTCAAATAACATAAAATTCTTTACAAAACTCCAAGTAGCTATGCTGGCATATGTTCACATATACTGCTCTACTCTCCCTGGCAAAGATGACACTACCTCATAACATTACATCTCCCCCCTTTGAAAACTCAAGCTAGTTTTTCAAGTGACCCTGGAAAAATGTTGCTTGAAAAAAATGGGCCTCCCTCAAGAGGCCATCTGCATAGTTATTGCTAACCTCATTACAGTGCCACACTGTCATGTCATATGCCTGCAACCCTAGACTCCACCTTAATAACTTGGCATTTTTCTGGCTGGCTCAATGTAGCCATGTTAAGGGAGTGTGTCTGTAATCACTGTGAATTTCCTTCCATGCAGATAGGGCTGAAGGTTCTGCAGTTCCCATACTATGACTAGACATTATTTTTCTACAGCTGCATAACATTCCTCCCTAGGTTGTTTTCTACAGTACGACAGAGATATACAACTGGGTATTCTTCTCCTTCTGAGGAATCCTGGCTGAGTACAACCCCCCCCCCTCATGGTTTGAAGCATTCAACTGCACAACAAATTGTTTGCTGTAATCTGGACTGGCTAACACCCAGGGTCCTCCCAAAATCTCTTTAAACTTTTGGAATGCCTGCTTGCAGGCTGGGATCCACACTGCCCTATCTGGCCTGTTTTCTCTCATCTGGTATGCGATTACCAGATCCCCCTCAGACTCCTCCTGCCATCCACTGCAAATACTCACTGCCAGGGCCTCCCTATCATAGTAAGGCTTCATCATGTTAACATGGTACAATTTGTGCTCCTGCCTCCTGCTTAGCAGGTTTACTATGTAATGAATAACACTGACTTCCTTACCACTTCAAAGGATCCCTCCTAAGCTGCCTGCAGCTTATTGTGTCTGACAGGAATGAGCATCATAACCTGCAGTCCCACAGCATATTCTTAAGCTTGAGTATTCCTGTCATACCAGACCTTTTCCTCCTTTTGGACTCCTGCCAGGTTCTCCTGGGCCAAGCCCATGAGCTCCCTAAGTCTTGTCCTGATGTTTAGGGCATATGCCACAATAGACTCCTTGTGGTATTCACACTCACCCTCCCATTCATCATGATCAACTCTAAAGGCCCCCTCACCCTATGCCCATACTGCAGAAAAACCTGTGGATACCTGCAGTACCTCTCTGTATGCAAATAGTAGATGGGACACATATTTGTCCCACTCTCTCTTAAACTCTTCTACAAATGCCTGTAGCATGGTCTTTAGTGTAGAGTTTAACCTCTCCACAAGACCATTAGTTTGGGGGTGGTAGGGGTGGTTTTTATGTGCTTCAACCCATAGCACTTACACAGACAAGCCAGCAGATCTGACATGAAATTGGCACCTCTATCAGTCAGTATTTCTCTTGGTAAACCTACCTGCTGAAAATCTCTACCAAAGCATTTGCTACCTTGTCTACCTTGACAGAGGGCAGAGCTACTGCCTCAGGGTATCTAGTAGCATAATCTACTATCACCAGGATATACTTCTTCCCATTGGAACATGGGGGACTCAGAGGCCCTGCAGTATCCATAGCTGCCCTTTAACATGGCTCCTCAATCACAGGCAAAGGCATAAAAGGAGCCTTGACCATGTCTCCTGCCTGGCACTGCTCATGGGTCCTGCAGTACCCTGTTACATTGCTTGCAATCCCAGGCCAATAAATGTTCTGCATAATGTGTCTCTTGGTATGCTTTATGCCAGTATGATCTATAAAAGGAATGTCATGGGTTATGGCTAGAAGTGCCAGATGGTAGGCTCTGGGTACTACCAAATACTGTATTACCTCAACCTCTAGCCATCCCACAGGGGTCCACTCTCTATACAGTAGCCATTTGTTCCTGTATACAGTCCTCCCTTTTCCTTGAGAATCAGGTGCCTCCTTAGCTACCTCGCCTCAAGCTTCATAATGTAGGGTCCGAAAGCTAAGCCTGTTTCAATTCTACCTTTGTGACCCTTCCCAGCTTCCTTTCCCCTGAAAGCCTGGTGTCTTCTGCAGTGGAACCTCACTGTAAGCCTAGGTACTACCACTCACCTCTGCCCTTGCAGTCACCCTGTACACAGGAACATCAGTACCTATCAGCATCTGTGGCTTACTTTCAAGGACCACTGCTACAGAGTATCTTCTCCCTGAAATAGCCACCTCACCCACCCCGGCTTCAGACATGGGGTTTATCTGAGTATCCCCCATGCTACCTGACCAACATACCTGTCTCAAGCCTCACTGGATGTAACTGAATGCATATAAGGTACTGCATTATCAAAATCATTGCCTATCAGGACATCTGGAGGGATATCCTCAAACACACCTACCTGCTTGCTTCCTTTTACACCGACCCAGTAAAGGAGAACCCTGGACAAAGGTATTTGGAATGGGGTCCTTCCTAACATTCTGACTGGTGTGGACTGCCCAAGCAAGTATTGTTCCTCTTTACCAACTGCAGGCTTCATAATGGTTATCTCAGAGGCTGTGTCTCTTTACAAAACTCCAGCTAACTATAATGGCATATGTACACATGTACTGCCCTACTCTCTGGCAGAGATGGTACCACCTCATAACATCACAAGCACTATGTGATATGATTTTTTTGACACAGGGACACATTTCTCAACACGAATATGAATTATTGATAATGGAAACACCTAGGACAACCTCCATTTTTGGAATTCCAAAAATAACAAAGACCTGCATGATCCACCATTAAGGCCCATAGTAGATGCTAAATGTTCTAAGACTAGTTATTTAAGAAAGTTTATTATCTGAATTCAAAAGGAGAGATGAAGAGCATAGGCTACCTTTTAAATGACTCATGGCGTTTTTTAACTAGAGTTACAAAGTCATTGTATAATGAACAAATACTTTCTGTGACAATTGATATTAAGGATTTGTACTCTGTTAACCTACATCAGGTTAGCTTTGAGTGGCTCTATGAATGTTTAGTTAAAAATAGCCACATGAATCATGCAGAGATTTTGCTACTCAAGGACTTAATGGAGATTATACTGATGAATAACTTTATATTTTTTTCAAGGACAGATTTTTCATCAAAAGACAGGGGTGACTATGGGTGCAGCATGCACCCTTGTCTTTGCCAATCTGGTAGTGGTCTATTGGGAACAGAAATATGTTTTGAATTCCCCATATAGGGCATCATGGGCCTTTTATGGAAGGTTTTTGGATGATATTATCATTTTTTGGAATGATACTGAGGATAGACTGATGGAATTCTTCACTTACATTAATGGCATAACTAACTTTCTTAAATTTACTATCCCTGGGATTCCATAACAGCGCAATGCCATGTCCGAATAGTGCAGCAGCTGTTGCATGGAATATGGCCGCCAAGAGATCCAGTAAACAAGGCTGGGGGTGTGCATGGGCCTGCTAACACTATTCTGCCATGGACACAACTGGATTATGCTAATGACCTCATTTGCTGGTAAAACCATGCAAATGAGGTCAATTAGCGATCCAGTAAGCAGGCAGGCATCTGTGGCAGAATAGTGCAGCTTGCAGAAATGTACTGGGTTACTCACAGTGTACATTTCTGCAAAAGTCAAAATGGGGGCATGACAGTGTAAACAAAAGAATGTATTCTAATCCTTAGGCATGCCAATGGCCAAACATATGGCCATTGGCATGGAAAAGGATTGCAAATTTATAAAAATAAAACTTTTTTTGTATGGCCAATTTCGGCCGTTTAAGCGTATTGCAACGGTGTGCAAAGGAGAGGGTACAGAAATTTAAAAGGGGGGAAAAGACATTTCTAAGTGAAATCTGCATTTCACCATTATAGTGGGTAGCATGCAGAATGAAAACAATAGCAGGGAACAGTGGTTGCTAAGGGAAAAGTCTCTGGTGTAGTGCTGTAACTAGGGACTAAGACAGTGGGGTATGCTAATGAGGGAAATTTACTGAATCACAAAAAGGAGAACATTGCCTAACTGCACCTAACTGTGTAGGAGCTATAAGGCAATCGTGTAAGCAGGAGAAGCAGCATCATGAAAGGGGGTGTGTCATGCTTGGTGTAAGCACATTGGAGCTCCGTGGCTCCTGTGTGCACTTAGCTAAGCAGAGCTAAGGAACTGTGTGTCTGAGGCTGCTTAGCTGAGTTTATAAACAATAAGCATGTTTGCAACTAGGGGAGGGACTTTATAGCTCAGCAGTGTTTACCTTAGCTACAACTGTTTGCGTGGCATGCCACAGGGCTAAAACAGAATGGAAATAGGGAAAAAAAAAGGAACTAGCAGAATAAAGGAAATTAAGTACAAAACATTAATATGGGGCTCTCCAACTCACAATGGGCCATTCAAAGCACTCAATAATATAGCTGGCAGGTGGCTGCAGGGCTTAAAATGGGAGGAAATGTAACTACAAGAAGAGAAAAAAGGGAAATAGCAGAATACAGACAATCAAGTACTAATTACCACTAATGCCTTTGCCACTCACAGTGGCAAATTCAAAGCCATAAATAATATAGCTTGCAGCTGGAATGTATCATACTCAGCCAATCACACAGGCAGCATCTGCAGCATACCAATATAAAGTATGCAAACACCCTTCAGTCTGTTTTTTTTCCCACAAACTCTGCACCATTAGTGTAAACCTGAGAATTTTAACTGACAAATGCTAGGGGCTGCGGTTACTTTGATATATCAGTATGTGCTAGAGGCTGAGGGCGGTGAGCAGGATAATGCTGACAACTGGTCCAGACTGAGGAGGAGGAGAAAAGTGTTCAGATCCAGGGTAACCAACAAGGGGCTACATGACCTGGGGATAGTAGAGCACTACAGGGTGGACAGAGACATACTTCAGCAAATCATGAAGCTGTGCCAGCCTCAAATCAGACCCAGAGCCAACAGAGAGGGACCCATCCCAGTGGATACCAAAGTATGTGTAGCCTTATGAATACTAGCTACAGGTACTTTCTAAAGACGTACTGGGGACATAAGGGGGGTCTCACAGGCATCTGCATCCAGGGTACATCACCAGTTCCTGGATGCTATGCTACCACATGCCGGAGAGCACATTTACTTCCCCAACACCCATGAGGAGAGGACCAGCAATATGCATCTCTTCCACTATGTAGCAGAGTTCCTGGAGGTACTGGGTGCGATAGACTGCACTCACATCCACATCAAAGCACCACCCTGTGAACAGGGTAGGGTCTACGTAAACTGCAAGGGCTTCACCTCCATCCAGGTCGTGTGCAATGTCCAGGGTATTATCATGAATGTGTGTGCTGGTAGCCATGGAGGCTATCATGACTCCCACCTCTGGCATTTGTCAAAGTTGTACCAGGCATTTGCCAGTGGAGTCACCCATATGGCCATCTGGTGGGGGATGCTGGCTATGCACTGGATCCATGGATAATGGCACCCATCAGAAATACACACACACCCAATCAATAATGCCATAATGAGGCACATGCACAAACCAGGATCATTATAGAGCATGTGTTTGGGATGCTCAAGTAATTGTTCTGCTGCCTTGACTTATCTGGTGGAGCCTTGCAGTACTCTCCAGCCACATATGCACACATGTTCATAGTATGTGCCATGCTACACAATATGTTTCTGCGGAAACAGCTGCAACAGAAACAGCATGAGGAAGGGTCACACAGCCCTCCACCATTGCCAAGGTCCCCACTGGCTCAGAGGCCCTTGGATGAGGAACCCCCTAAGCCAGCCCCTATAGGCAGATGGAGACATGCCCAGTATGCCCCAAGCTTTGAAAAAAGGCAATGCATAGCAGACAAAATGACACTGTAGGGACCCAGGGACTGATACCTCTCTCTGACTCACACACACAGTAAATTGGATGACACATCACACTGCAAGTAACTTACCATGTATAGGCAGTGTCCTGCATGCATCTGACATAGGCAGACCTCAAGCACCGTCCTCACAACTGCTGCACGCACAAGGTAAGTCAGTCTTCTTAACAATAAATAAATGGTTTAGTATGTTCTGGTAGCATAGCTGTGGTATCGCTGCATGCATGCAAGGGGATGGGGTTGCCTACTGAGATATCAGCAGACAACTGGCAGCTATGTGGGACACCAGCAAATGTTTGCCCAATACTGGCCTCCCCGCACTATGCAGTCGTACCCAAGGTGACAAATACCACTGCAGTATATATGTGGAAGGCCAACTAACAGGGGGTCATAGGTCACAGGCATGGATGTCAGCGTGGGAGTCCCATACTCACCCATCAGCCCCATCCAGCAAGCCAGCTGTAGAAAACCATTAAGAAATGTCTGGCAAAGGCCTACAAATGGCGACAATGATGTAATACCCCTTATAAACTTTACACAGTGATAGTACAGCAGGTGTTGCAGTTGCAGTAAGGCTCTGAAGGGTAAGAAGTTTGAAACTCAAAATATGCCATTACAATCTGACCTGTGGTACTTATTGATATGGCACTAGTCTCCAAGACAGTGCACGATACTATGCTAAATGGAACCAAAATGTAAACCAAATATTAACACAGTTTGTGAAAATGTATACAGTTGACAGGTGTGCCCACCCCGCACACATATTCCCATAGAACTGCAGTAACATATATGTTTGTAGTGAAATAGCAGTGGAGCACAGATTGCCAGGCCTGTCCCAATATACATGATAACTTGCTGTATGTCCACAATATGGAGGGCTCAATGAGCTATGTATATGTGTGGTCAATACTGTCAGGATGTCACCAGCACTTACTCCTGGCTGTTGGCTGACAGGGCCATGTTCCAAGAACTGCAGCGCCACTAATCTGCATGTCAGCTACACCTACAGTAGGAGTTATACACTCTGTCCAGACATCAATATCTCTTATTGCAGGAAAGTGGGACAGGTCATGGACAGGGGGCCACACACATGGACAGTAGCTTGGAGTAATCTACACAGTGCCTACCATACCTCTCAACTGTACAGACCTATTGTAGAATATCCAGAGGTTAGCATCACAATTGTGGTTTGTATATCATGAAATAATGGTTGTCTGGCAATTCAATGGCAAATTGTGTAAGACTAAGGTCAGAAAATAATGACAGAGTGTAGTGTCAGACATCATATCTTATTGAAAAACACATGCTAATGCAAAACCTGTTATTGAATCACCTTTCTAGGTTTGTTAAGGCCAATACTTAAAAATGGTCTCTATATTTAGGCCTCTGTCCCCCAATTACTTATGGCTTTGTCCAGATGTCTGGCTCACAAAAGTTGAAAGGTATGGTGCCTAGTAGGACAGCAGGTAACTGAAGGTCAGTGTACTGCCAGTGTATAAACAGCTGTCACCTTTCTCTGTCAGCACTGACAACATGTCACTGGCCAACAGCCATACTCCTGGAATGACACAGGTTGTCACAGAAGGAGCACAAGTACTCCTTGTATATCTGCTCTGCTTTTCCTAACATTGCATTTGCCTGCCAACTATTCACAAATCAAGAAAGGGTCATATCAAAACAGAATGGCAGACAGTGGGGAAGCAGACATCATACCCATAACAGAAAACAAGCAATTACCAAACCAGTCTCCCAACTGTCCATGTTTGGTAGAACATTATTAACACCCTGTCCCCATGTATGGGCCTTTGTCCGACTGTTATATCTAGGCCTGTCCAGATATCAGTCTGTGATGGTATGACAGCTAGGCCCTTATAATAACATATTGCAACACAAACCATATAAGGACCACATCAAATTGAGTGATGCAATGATGGACAACCTGCTAAATAGGTATACTCAGGGGTGTGAAGTCCACGACTTTGTGTGTGATGTAACAGCATGTACCCCTGCCCACATTAGAATTACAAATACATAGCAGCAACTATGGCCAAAGCCTGTGACTGGACTACAGAAGGACAAAGAGACACATATAATGGGAAGGGGAGCCATTGGCCAGACAAATGGAGAATGTCCACACTAGAACAGATTGAGCAGTAACATAGGTGCCATGCAGTGTAAGGAGTCAGTAAATATCACCTACAAATACACAACACATACCCATGTACGTGGAGGACTGCAACAAAGCAAAACCTAAACAATGGACACCTCAGAGGCAAAATCACATGAGATCTCCACAAACCTATACACCACAGACCATCTAGATGCCACATGCCAGGGTCTTGCAAACACTAAGGCCTTACCCCCAATCCCCAAACACCTACACTACACAGATAGGTTAAGAGCACTGTCCCTCTACCATGTTCCATACAAACTCTGCTGAGGTGACCCCTGTCTGGCATACAAAGCAATCCAGACCCTGCCTTGATGGGACTGTTGCACATCTGGAACTCAAGGCCCACTCCATCAATCTGTAGGCGCAGCATCAACCTGGGCTGTGATATCAGTACAGCTTGTTGGTGTGAGAGATACATGTACCACACACTCCTCCATCTGTGGTATACACTCCCTGTCGACAGCAAGCCAAGTGCCTCAATACCCCTACTGATGTGCTCCCTGTATAAGTGCATGGGAAACACAGAATACAGTCCTGTGATCCCACCTTTGTCCCTGCTGGACAGGGGCTCTGCAAGCTGGCATGTCTTAACATGAGCTACACCCTCATCTGCATGGGTTATAAGGGATTCAGGGCCAATACCCTACTAACGGCATAGCAAACAACCAACCTATACACAACTGTCTGCCAGTGGTTCACCACAGTACTCTGTACTGCTCTGCACTGACATACCTGGAAGTCTCAGTGCTATGTGGATTATACAACACATATAATGGACATTTCTACACAGTAGAATGCAGTCTGTACCCACATCCATACCTCCCAACCTCTGACAGCAAGACATCTGGACAGCATTATACATAAAAGTGGGACAAAAGCACAATGATAAGCACATGTAAATATTTGTCCTTACATACTGAGGAATTTGGTAGGATAAGGGATTTTGCATTTGCAGGAAGTGTCTGAAGGTTATGAAGTCTGAAATACTAATGTCTGACATTAGTTTGTAACATCAGACTTCAAGTATATGCAACTAATTTGACATAAAACACAAGTTTATGTAGACTGGATGAAACTTCCAGGCAAACACCTGGATGATCTGTCACAAAGTGTACATTTCAGAGGTATGACCACACCAGGATATGACTTTTCAGGTAAGAAGAATACCACACAAACATTAGATTCCCCAGCGAGTATATCACCAGGTTGCTGGGCTGTTTACACAGCTTCATCAGTCAACAGGCTGTAGCCACAACTTTCAACTGACCTTTTTGGGCAATAATGTATATAGTCAGGCTCATAATATTGGTCTGTGCATCATACATCTTGTATTTCTCTGGTAAAGCACTGTGATGATCTGAAGATGTTTGTCACTAGGTAATGACACAATACATTACAGTGTCAGACTTCAGAAAATGTCTGCTAAAACAAACGCAGTAGCTCTAGGAAAGTCCTGTTTATTTTTGAGAGGTATGGCTGTGGCACACAAAACCCCGGATGGGAGTACACCTATCTCTGTAATGGAGTCCCACTGGGCCATGCTCCTTAACTTAGAGAATCACAGGCCATGCTGGAACCCACATCAGACTATGTAACTGTATTGTGCATATATGTCTTTGCATACAGACAGCTATGTACACCTTAACTGTCCCTACACACACCCATCAGACAGGATTACCCTCAGCTAGTTGTAGGTGGCCCATATGTGATATATGTGTATTTATTTTGTGTGATACACAGACATATATATGGGCAACAGATAACAATATGTCAAGCATACGCACACATAAATGCGGGGAAGAGAGACAGACATTGATAGAAAGAGAGAGACACACACACAGGGGGACACACACACAGTGAGTCACACACATGGATAGCCTGAATGGCATAAAGTGATTTCCTGCTGCAGACAGTGGCATACCGGTGGTAACGAGTTCCATGTGACAGCATGAAGGCGAGTTCTGTTGTGTAATAGTACTGAGGTGGATGTTGTAATATCACATCACCTGACTGTGTGTGTGTGTGTGTGTGTGTGTGTGTGTGTGTGTGTGTGTGTGTGTGTGTGTGTGTGTGTGTGTGTGTGTGTGTGTGTGTGTGTGTGTGTGTGTGTAGGTCTAGCTATCAGGAGGCTCTTCCCACTCAGTACACTTTCCATTGCCCTACTGCACAAAAGCTACTGCTGTCATTCATCATAGTAGTACTATTGTACACATGTCAGCTGTATAAGCTTTGTAGCATGTGAGATAACTGCGTAACATTATAGTACAAATAACTAGATAGATAGGGGTTCTAATATTATTCCTGGCAAATGTCAGTCTGCAAGAGTGTGTGTTTGTTTGTTTGTAGGTGAAACAGTTTTATGCCATTCCCACTCAGTACACTTCCCAGTGGCCAACTTTAGCAGTCCTGCCGATGTCATTCACCTTAGAAGCACCTTTGGGATCTTGTCAGCCCTGTATGCCCTGTAGCACATGTGATGACTGCATAATACTATAGTGCAAATAACTAGATATGTAGTGGTTTTAATCTCAGTGTGGCAAATGCAAGTGAGACTGTGTGCTTGTTTGTAGGTGAAACAGTTTTAGGGCATACCCACACAGTACACTTCCCAGTGCCCCACATTAGCAGTCCTGCTGATGTTATTCCCCTTAGAAGTATATTTGCACAACCCAAGTCCTTTAAGCTCCGTGGCACGTGCAATAACTATGTAACAGTATAGTACAACTAAGTTGATAGGCAGGGGTTATGTTCCCAGTTCTGATAAATGTGTGTGTGTGTGTGTGTGTGTGTGTGTGTGTGTGTGTGTGTGTGTGTGTGTGTGTGTGTGTGTGTGTGTGTGTGTGTGTGAAGGTGTTTGTAAGTGTGTATGTTTGTAGGGTAATGTATTTTGATGCTCTTCCTAACCAGTACACGTCCCATTGCCCTACTTTACAAGGCCTGCTGATGTCATTCACTTTAGATGTACCTGTATACACTTGTCAGTCCACCGAGCTCTGTGGCATGTGAAATAACTGTGTAATTCTATAGTGGAAATATTCAGATAGGTAGGGTTCTAATCACAATAACGAGAACTATAGTAGTGTGTGTGAAGCATATCTCCTGTGGTTGTTGTGTGTGTAGGTTATACCATTTTAAGGCCTGTTGACCCCCTACCCATTACATTACTTTAAAGACCCTATTAATGGCATCTGCCTTATATGCAGCATGTAACACTATACAGCCCATACCAGTCATCTGTACAGATGTACATGGGATATCCATATTTGCAAACTATATGTGGTCTGTGTCCCTGACAATGAGCATACCTGTAATATCATTGCCAAATATGTCACAGTTACTGTATTGACACACATGCCTGCATCAGACATCATACCTGACTGACACATCATGCTGATACAAAGTCTTTCACTCTATCACTTGTGCAGGTTTGCAGGAGCAGTAGATGAGACCAATTGCTATGTCTGGTGGGTTATCCCACCATCCATGAAGGCATTTGCAAGACTACCTGTTGTAAGGGGTTGTGTGTTATGTCCTATGCATATAATCTATGTGGAGCATGTCATGTGTACGCATCAGTATAGTACATACAAGTGGATACGTAGGGTTACTAATATGTCCATTGGCAACTGTGTATGTGTTTCTGTATGCACAGCCCCTGTGGTTGTCTTCAGTGTGTGTATGTGATGGCTATACATGCCAACCTACTGTTGGCCCATACAGATGTCATCCACGGTACAAGTACAGTTGCACAGTTTCTAACACCAAGCCACCATGGTGCAATGGTTGTATCACTGTGTATTGTACATTAATAGATGGGTAGGTCATCTACTCTGATAAGTGCCACCTCCATCTGCATGCATGTCTCAATGCATATCCCCATGCAGCAGTGTGGATGTGTGTGCATGTCAGATGGATCAACCATGTTAAGGGCCTCTGAACCCACCATTTGCAATGCTAACAGCCCCTGCAATTGTCACCCATTTCAATAGTAGTGGCAGACACTACCACACTACAGTACTGCTGTGCTCTCTGTGTTATGTACCTAGTGCTATCATATACAGGACTATGACTATGTGTGCACTACCAGTAGAAGTGGCCTCACATGCACATGATAGTAGACACACACATGCTGATGATTGTCAGGTTAGACTAACACAGGCTGACTTGTGTCAGGAATACATACCCCAAAGCTGTCATACACAGTATCAGGCATACCCTCATCAACTGCATGATGGTTGAGTGGCTGTGACAGAAATGGCAGGGGCAACAGCTGCTGATAGCTGAATCTGTTGCAGTTAAAGTAATGGCAAAGCTTGTGAGGGATCTAGTGCCAGTACTCAAGTAACTTCTTCTAAATGTGTGAGCCTGCAGTCCTAAAGAACACAGAGGTGACATGTATGAAGGCTAGCTGGCTGTGTCAAGGGTATGTATGCAAGGTCACACTGTTTGCCACAATTGCCCTTCACACACTATTGCATGTAAACACACCTGGCAAACATATACATATACAGCTGTACCTTGGCTATGACAAGGTCACTGGGTTTCCACTCTGTCTTACTCAGCATTGCTACTGTCAGCAGGCCCACACCTGGAACACTACCAGACTACAGTACGTGACACTACAGTCAGTCAGCAGTATTAACAGCAATAGTGCATCATGGCTAACAAGGTACATACACCTTGATGTGTACCCATAACTGCTGCCAGCAGACAGCACCTTACACATCATGACATTGCTACACTGTACTATAGTCACACTGTGCATCAGACCCATATGAGCATGCATTTGCATCAATGGTATGGATAACAGGGTTGTGGTACAAGTATCATCACATGCACAAGGTGTGGAGTTGGATTGCCAGAGGCCTAAGCTGGGCCATATGGCTGACATCATGTGTGTGTGTATGTGTGTCTGGAGGTGTGATGTTCAACTGGGCCATGCAGAGGAGCTGTGTGTGTCTGGTGGTGACTGGCCTGTGGATGTGTGAGTGTTTGTCTGCACACCATCAAGTGATGTGGATTCCCAACAAAGAGCTATGTTAGACAGCTGTCGACCGTACATGGCAGGATATATGGTTCACCATCTCTTGGTGACACAGGAACTGGTTCTGCCAGGAGTATCACTGGCACAGCTAGGGCCAAGGACAGATGCAGTACTACTCCCTGATGGTGACTGCTGTCTGCTGGATCCATGTCCCTGATGGGACTGGCCAGGACAACGTGCCTATGACCTGCTCCTGTGTTGTGTGGACAGCACCCTCCCTTTGGTAGTGCTGTTGGCACTGCCACTAGGGGACTGTGAATGTGCATGGTCATGTGGGCTCATAGCTGATCATGTTGCAGACCTACGTCCACCTGGCCAATGCCCTACTCCCACCACATGCTCAAGCACAGACAATGCATAGTTGAGCAGTGACAATGTCTCACCCCACTGTCTATCCACAACATTGAAAAGATGATCTATGACATCCCAAATGCCATGGAGGTCATCACGCATGGCAGGGAGCGCTGCATTCATAAGCTTGAGCATCTGTGTCATGTTGCAGTCAGTACACACATGTGCCTCCATGACAGACCATAAAATGCATCTGGTGACACCTGTTGTGGAACGTGCAACAGGGGCTTGATGGGCAGCAGTCCTCTGTTAAGCACCCCTGTCCATTTGCCTGTATGTGACCTCACCTGCTTCCTGCCTATGGCTGGTGTGTACACTCTCACTCACCATACGCAACACACTAGCCTGTTCCATGGCACCACCCTTAACCTGTCCATTATCCATGGCTGCTGGGGACTGGGTATGTGTGGGCATACTGACTGTGTGTGGGGACATGGTGGTTGAAAGTGGGATACCAAACAATGGCACAGATTGAGGCACCAACAACCCTATGTGTGCCTCAGTATGACTGCCATCATGATGGGAGTCCACTAAGACATTGACATCAGGTTGTGGTAGGGAGGGACACCAACCCCTGTGTTCAGCTGTGAGGGGAAGACAACATACGTGAATTAATACCCTGCAGCATTATGTTTGCTGACACACACACACACACACACACACGCACACACACACACGCACACACACACACACACACACACACACACACACACACACACACACACACACACACACACACACACACACACACACACACACACACACACACACTCCTGGTACAGTCTGGCACAGCTGTGACACCTATGGGCCCTTCTTTTCACTGCTACTGTAAGGCCGACAACAAAGGGTGACAAACCATGCTGTGTGATGGGCCTAGTAGCAGAATGGTAATTGTGGCCATGACCAAGGCTATTGGAGTGTATTACAGTGTTACCAAGTGCATATGCACGTACTGTAAAAGATGACTTACTGCTATAAAGACCACACACAATGACAAGGTGTAATGATATGTGGTGATAACCAATGAAGGGACAAAACTATACACCATTACTGCAGTACCCACACAGTTCAGACTCACATGGATTCATTCTAGACAGCATGGAAGGCAAGTCTGCAATACAGACAAAAACATGTAAAGTATTAGGAGCATAGCCTCATAAGATGATACCAGACTACTAGCCCTGATGCCCTCATAAGCCTGGCCCATGTCCCTTCCAAGCCAGCACCTGTTTCCCCTGTCCAGCAGGTAAACCTGTGGGATCCCAGGAGTGTCCCATCCAGTTCACATGCAGTTGTCCAGTGTCTTCTTCAAGAGGGCTATACACATACTCTGCTAGACATGGAGAAGGAGTGCACTACACTATCTCGCCAACAAGTACTATTAATGTCACAGACCAGGTGAGGGTCCTTTATGCATGATGCATGAGTGGGGTTTGTCTTACAGATATGCAGAAATGCCTACCTGTATTGGATATGTGTCTTGGACCACTTGGTCTCTGTAACTGCTGCCTTTGCTTGGCAAGGTACATGCCAAAGGAGCCATTGCACTTGGTAATGCATCTAATAAGGGTGGAGTACAGGGATATTGTGGCCTCCTGGTTCTTGGATGACATACCTGTATTTGTGAGGTGGGCCATGTAGTCAGCCTTACATACAATGGTGCCCACATGGTGAAAAACTGTCAGGTTGCTACCAACCTTGGTGCACAAGTCACCTCACACCTGATTGCATGCTCAGTATAGTGTTACTGTCATAATTAGTGTGGATGACATCTGCCATAGCAAGGAGAATGATGTCTCTCCTGGCTTTCAGTTTGTGGAAATGCTTCTTGCGCCAGTCATTACTTAGTTGAGGGCCTCTTGGGGGATGCTCACATCTGTAGGAGAATGTAAGACAGTGGCCAGCTTGCAAGTATCTGTACACCTTGTGGGCCACAGACCACTGCTTTTTTTCTGTACCTCAGATACATATATCTCAAACAGTAGAGGCCCCCAGACCAATCTTTGGGGTGCACCGCTTTGGAAGACTTTACTATTAGAGGTGGTTTCTACTGCTTTGACCAAGTGGGTACTATCATTGGGCCAGTTAGCTACCTATCTGTTGACATGCAGGTTGATGCCTAGCTATGTAGGCGTATGTACCTTGGCCGCTGGGGGATTATTGTCAGAGAATTGGGCTAGGTGAAGGTAAGCATTGGTCACCATCTTCCCCTCATCCTTGTGTTTGTTGACCACTTCAGAGAAGTCGACCAGGTTTAACAGGCCTGATCTCCCTTTGACAATACCATGGTCTGTGGGCTCAGGCATTTTGATGTTGCCAATATCCCTGTTCATAATGTCCTTGATATTGCCTTCAATGCTTTTGCAGAGCAGGCTAGTTAGGCTGATGTGCATATGATTGGCTTGGTTGGTGGATTTATCTGCCTTTGTATATAGGGATGACAGTGGCTGTTCTCTGTGCAGATGGGATGACAGTGGTGCTAAGGCTTTGGCTGGCTATAGCACAAAATGGATTTGAGAGCCAATGCCTGTGTTCATGTAGGATTCAGCCAGGGATGGTATCAAGCCTATGGATACTTCTGTGTGTTGCCTTTGAGAGGGCATTATGGACCTGCTTCCTGATGATGAGGGGAGGTGGGCAAGTGCTGTGCATGCACATGTGTACCGATGGGAGGACGGGGGGGTGATGTTTACACTTCACCTGTCTGTAGCTGGTTGCCTATATCTGTGCTGTATGTGTATGTGGTGTTATTGATCACCATTACAGAGCAGATTTGTGTGTTGTCTCTGGGATTGCAGACACATGTATGGAAGGCCTAGTGGGTGGCCTTGGTGGATGTGTCCAATTTGCACTCAAAGATAGCCTTAGGGTAATTCATGTTTGACCTTATTTACTTGTGCAGACCAAGGTGACATTGCTTCTAATAAGGCACCTGCTCCTTCTTGGTCCTGTCTAGCAGTTATATCCACCTATTATGGTACTTGTGTATTGGTGCCGTCCACCACAGATGTTTACCCCACCTTGAGGGAGATGTTGTTGTCCTGTCAGGCAGTGTTGAGTCCATACAGCTATGTAGGTGCCCGCATAGTATTGTGGTGTGGGCCTGGACACTTCTGGTACTTCCAACTGATGGGATGCTGGCTGTGAAGCTACTTTTACCTGCTCTGAGGAGATTTATAGTCATTTGTGTAAAGTTAATTTTGTTTGACCCTGACAAGAGGGTGTCGGGGGGGATGGTGACCTGAACATTGATGGCTAGGTGGTCAGATCTTACCAAGGAGGATGATGCTGTAGGAGTGCTACAGTGTTTACCCATGTTGGTCAGGACCAGGTACAGGATAATTTCACCTGTCGCAGGTGTGTTGACAGGCTGATCCACTGCATTGCCATTGATAAAGTCAGAGAATCTCTGTGCATCCATATTCATGTGGCATAGCTCATGCACACTATGGTTGTGTAGTTGAAGTCACCCAGGAACAGGGTAAACAATTGAATCCTGACAGATTCCAGCAAGTCCCAATAGGTGTGGTGGATGTCCATAGTCATGGCTGGAGGCCTGTAGCTAGATATGATTTGAGTAGGTGTTTTGGCAACTGTTAACTGCACTCGGGATGTCTCCCATGCGTCATACTGTTTGGCCAGCCTGGAAGTGTGTATGTGTACCATAATGTTCAATGATCCACCTCCTGTGGCTTTGCATTCCTCAATTTGGAGTCTAAATGTATGATGGGATGAGTAACGTAGCCTGGCAAGGTTAGTGTGCTCACCACAGCTACAAAGCAGGTGTCAGTGACTGCACACATGTTGGCATCCTACAGGACAAGGTATGCTTGCATTGCCATGGGTGTCATGCTAAGACACCTAGTTCATGTTACAGCAAGACATCTGCACAAAGGCACACATCACTGGTGGGCAAAGGCTGGAAAATAGTGTCACTTTATGAATCTAGCTGAAACACACTAAGTTGCCAGCAAAGATGGTGTCATATTCACAGATCTACTCCGCAGGATATGACATCTGACAATCAAATGTATGCTATTATGTTATGACCTCAGACTTTAATGGACTGCCAGTGATATGTCAGACAATACACCACTGTATGAGGCATTGACTACAAATATGACACAGACATGTGGTCAGTCTGCAAAACCCTGGAAAATTGTCAGGTATGGGCTCAGTATATCACATACCATTCAACATGCACTTCTGCACCTGCTGTGTACTCTGCACATACCCTATATAAGTCTCTTACATTTGTAAGACAGGCATATGTATCATAGTAGCATTCACATGTGACATATGAATATTTACAACATCCCAGTATAGCTGGTCTAGCAGTGTTACACTCAATATTGGACAAGAGACACTCCAGTAGTAGTCCTACATGAGCTGACCTTTGCTGGGGTGACTCGGGGCAGAGATGTGACCCATGTCAATGCAGACAGGGCAAGCAGGAATGACCATAGGTGCCAGACAGCAGCATGTGAGTCCAGCAGGTCTTGTCGTGACCTAGTGTTTAATGTCATATTTGACATTATTGCATCCCCCCTTCTGCATTCCATTATAAGCTTACATGAATGACATACCTATTATAGTGCTGACAAGTTTCCTTAGAGTACTGCAAATGGTTAGCTTTATGTAGTCGCAGTCTGTCTTTGTGTAGATGGGTCACACCTCTGTTGCATAGGGAGTAGCTTGCCTTTTTGTAGTAATGCGCATGAGCAGGTAATGGCCTGTGCACCAATCCATGTCTCCCACTTGCATCCAGAGTGGCTGTGTTGTCTTTCCATTAGCCAATGCCATAGCAACACAGTGCTATAAATAAGTCCTTCATGTGGGCCTTGCCCCTTTTCCTTGCCTGTGTGAAGGATAGTATGGAGGTGTGGGGGCTACAGCTTCACAGGCAATAGGTGGAAATACCTCTCAGGACAAGACATGTGGAGACAGCCCAACAACATGGGGGACAAAGCTTCTGACACGGGCACAAATTGTAAGTACGTATGGGTGTTATACACACAGAGGATTGCTAGATTAACAGGGTTTGTCTGGACATGCATTTTCTCTGTGATTTGACGTCTGACAGTGATATGTCTCTGTTATACCTCTCAACAGTCCAGATGTCCACAGACTGCTCATAGGTTTGCCTGTTATGTGTGGTCTGTTCCTCAGACAACGTCTGTTTTTGTGAAATCAGTGGGATAATATGAGGATTGTAGTCAGTAAATCTTGACATCCATTAGTGCTTCAGACATCATATCCTTCAGGGATGTTATGTTACAACAAACCCTGTAACACCAGCAACTGTTTCAGTTTGTAACACCATTATGTGAGATATGTCCCTCTTTCTGCTCCCCTGCCCCTAAGTATGTCATGCTTTGTCCAGATGTCTAGCAGTAAGAGGTTCAGCATTATGGTATATCATTATTTAGTGACTGCACTCCTGGTATCATCCCAGGGACTTAGCAGACTCCTGGAAGTGGTATGTGGCAGTGGCCATAAATATGGTCCCACACCCTGGACATCCTGTAGAAATATGTACAGATGAGAGTTATGTATAGGTTCATAGGTTCATAGGTTCATACTAGGCTATCTGCCCGAGGGCATTTACAAGCCTAGCCCATAGTTTTGTGGCTTACGCCACCCCTTTAGTATGGGGAACTATACCCATTATTTTGCTGTGCCTCTGTTGAGCAGTGACACTGAGGTAATCCCTGGGGTATATCTGCGATCTCCCATCCATTGGTCAAGATTGTCTGGCTATTGTTAACAGACTGCCAATATTGTGTGGCAGTGTTATGTGTAAATGTTTGTTGGTCTGAGTAGGGAGAGTAGCAGATGTCAGTGTCAAAGATCCTTTTCTATCGAACTGTGCATGCTGCTATAGTTGCTGGTGGTCTATCAGGTGTATATGTTTATAGAGGCAGACTGGGAAATGTCCTGTAACACCTCAGCATTCACAGTAGAGTGTGAGTTGGGCCAGTATATGTTGGTGTAGTTTGTGACTGGCAATCAGGATATGTTTGTTCAAAAAGTCATTGTACTCTACAGTTCATTTGGGGTACTGGCATGTTTCTGTGACTGTGGTGCAATTGGTTGCAGGTTGACATTTTGAACCAATATCTGCTTTTCTCTATAGTTCCATCCCTGTAGTGCATGATATATTTGAAAATACATGGGTGATTCCCCAGAACTGATTTGGGGTAGTGTCGTGTTGCTCTTACTATGGTTCATAAGGTGCTGAGTGAAATGGTTGGCAGCTCTCAATGTTTTTTCTCCTCTATTACATGACTGCAGTCATACCTCTCCACCATCCAGATGTCTAGACACTGTCCAGATGCATGGTCCATATGATTGGTCTGCACCCCATAACAGTTTTGGGTTTCTGACAATTCACTGAGATGATGTGAGCATTGACATCAGTACATAATGATATTCATATGTGTTTCAGACTTGGACTCTATCAGGAATTATAGGGTAAATCAAACCATGGTACTCTAGCCGACTTCTACCTGTATAACAACCATATTTCAAAGTTGTTGCTATTGTTCATAGGTTCATAGGGGCATAGGTAGGTACTAGGCTATTGGCACTAGGGTCTATATAAGACTAGCCAAATGGTACCCTGGCTTTTCCCACCCCAAAAAATTATTTTCCTGTGCCCCTGTCAAGCAAAGCCACATAAGTGATCCCCAGGGTGAATTTCCTATCTCCCATCCAATCATCAAGATTTTTCTTGAAGAATGCTAATGAGGAGCTTTGTTTGATATAGATAGGTAGTTTTTTCCAGAGTATGGGAAGTCTCAGGGACAGGAATCTATCCCTCCAGCAAGTTCTGTTTATTGTGGTGACAAGGTTTATGTCCCTAGAGCATGAAACTCAGAGGGATTGGGATTTCTTTAAGTCGAGCATGTCCAGCAGCCCTGGGCTTGACACAGCTTTGTATGTTAGGCAGAGATCGCCTCTGAGTAGGCGATATGTGACGGAGTAAAGCTGGAGTTTTTTGAGATGGTCTGCATAGGGCATCTGTTTGAGGCCAGTAATCCTCTTTGTGAGGTATTTCTGTGGCATTTCCAGTTGTTGTAGATGTCTTGTGAGGTACATAACAAAAGGGGCATTGTACTCTATATTGGGTCTAATGAGTGATGAGTAGAGGGGAACAATGACCTCCTTTTTCCTGGATGAGAAACCTTTTGTGATGAAGTGTGCCATGTAGAAGGATTTCCTGACTATAGTTGCAATGTGATTATCAAAGGAGAGACCACTGTCCACCTGTGTCCCAAGGTCTCTTATCAAACTTTCAGTGTTAAGTAGACTACCGCCTATGTGGTAGTTCATGGGTACAGAGTTTTTACCAAAAGGGATGACAATGCACTTTTTGGCATTGAGCTTGAGGCCATGGCTTTGACACCAGGCATCTGTATCAGTCAGGCCCTTTTGTAGGATGTCGACATCGTTAGGAGTTTTGATTATGGCTCCTAGTTTTCAGTCATCTGCGAACTTCATTAGCCAAAGACCTTCTGTGTTGGCCTGTACTTCAGAGGAGTAGATACCAAACAGGAGAGGACCCAGGACTGAATCCTGTGGTAATCCACTTGTCACTGGTCTGAAGTTGGATTTAGAGTCTGCTACTTTCACAGTGTGGGTTCTGTCAGTGAGCCAGTTGGTAACCCATCTTGTGACATAGGGATTTATACCTAGTTTACTGAGTTTATCTATAATTCTAGAGTGGGGGGATGGAGTTGAAAGCCTTGGCGAGATCTAGATAGGCTGTGTGAACAACCTTACCCTTGCCTACAGCATTGGTTACTGCTTCAAAGAAGTCTATCAGGTTTAGGAGACATGCTCTGCCTTTTACAAACCCAAACTGGGTGGGATCCAGAGTTTGGAGATTACCAATGTCTTTGTTTATAAGTTCCACGATGATACGTTCCATGGCCTTGCAGACCAGGCTCGTCAGGCTAATGGGGTGGTAGTTCCTGGGGTCCGTGGTGGCTCCCCCCTTGTGGAGTGGGATAACCATTGCTGTGTGCCATTCAGCAGGCACAACGCCAGAGGTGAGGCTACGATTGAACATGGTACTTAGGTGGGGTGCCAGTTCATTCTGTAATTTGTGTAGAACACAGCCTGGGATGTTGTCTGATCCCATGGATGCTGTGTTCTTGGCTTTGGAGAGTGTGGTTTTTACCTGTGCAGCCATGATTACAGGAACTTTGCATTCTTCCGGTATAGAGATGGGCTCTTTTGGGGGTGAGAGAGGGGTAAAGTTAGCACTGAACCTATCTGCCAGGATGTTGGCAGTATCAGTTGGGTCTGTATATTTAGTGCCATTGTGCTGTAACTCAGAGCAGATCTGAGTGTTGTCATTCAGATTCTTGACATAGCTATAGAATGCTTTGTGGTTGTCTTTAGAATCAGTGGCAATTTTGTTTTCGTAACTAGCTTTGAAGGATTTTATCAAGGATCGCAGTTTCTTACTGAGGCTGACCAGGGAGCTCCTCCATTTGTGGGATTTTATTCTCTTTTGCAAGAGTTTCTTCCTTCTGTTGTACAGTTTGTTTATGGCAGGGGGCCACCAGATTGGCTTCCTTTTTTGGAGGATAGCGTCTTGGTTCTGTTTGGGATAGCACAATCCATGCACTCATGTAAGTGCTTATAAAGTGCAATTGTGTAGGATTCAGTAGTCGTAACTGCATTGTCCATCTGCATGGGTGTCATGAAGTTCACCACTTCTGTCATGAAAAGCATGAAGTTGGCTTTGGAGAAATTTTTTATTATGGTTTCCTTAATGGGGGGTGGAGGCAGGATGTGGATATCTAGGGTAATTAGCTTATGGTCAGATCGGACCAATGAGGCATTGACTTCAGGTGTGGAACACCGGTCACTCATATTGGTAATGACTAGATCTAGAATATTGTTGCCCCTGGTGGGGGTGTGGATATGTTGATTCAGGGCATTGGAGTTTATGAATTCTAGAAAGCATTGAGCTAAGGAGTTGGTACATGAATAGTTTTCCCAGTTAATGGTGGGGTAGTTGAAATCACCCATTATTAGGGTGTTTGGTCGAACCCTAATATTTTCCAGTACATCAAGAAAAGAGGAGTGGGAATCCTGGGGCATGTTGGTTGATCTGTAACAAGCTACAATTTGGATTGCAGTTTTGCCCAGAGTTAGTCGCACTTGGATAACCTTGACTGCATTATGCTAAGCAACTAGCCTGGAGGTGTGGATATCCTTAATGAATATGGATACACCTCCACCTTTGGTGTTCTGGTCCAGGTTACACAGCCGAAAAGTGTGGTATGAGTCATAGCCTGGTAGTGCAGGGGTGCTCTCTGGAGCCTTGAACCAGGTCTCAGTCACTGCACAGATATTGATGTTCTCCATTTTAAGGGGTGCCTCGAGTGAGTGCATTTTGAGATTTAGACTTCTGGCATTGAGTAGTATCACCCTCAGTTTTTGCTTGCCTGTTCCTGTTATGGTGGTGAATTTGTCATTTGAACCTTGCCTAAAAAAGGCACTATAGGGGCGGCAAGAACCTTAGCCAGTATCCGAATCCAGGGTGACAGGTGCAGGCCATCTCTGGCAAAGCATCGTGGTCTGTTGACCATATCATCCCAGGCAGACAGATACTGGATCCTTTTAGAATAGCACCAGAAGCTTAGCCACTTGTTGAAGTCAATCATTTTATCGTTGTACTGCGGCATCATTCTGGGTGATGGCAGAATGCTACTCATGGCTAGGGTCATACCTGCCTGGGCTACAAGATCAGATAGCTCTTCCATGTCTCTTTTCATGTAGTCCAGGGAGGTACGTCTCAGGTCGTTCACACCAACAAGGACAATGACAGAGTCATATCTGTACTTGTTGTGGAGTGACCTGAGTGTGTGGATTATATGGCGGATCCTGGCACCCAACAGGCAGCTGGCAGTAACCTTCTTCTTGTTTTGTCTGGTGAGTGGGACATCAGTGTGCCTGACTATAGAGTCGCCTATGACTAGTGTGTTGGGTACGTTGTTTTGCCTTATTGGCTGTGGTTGAGTGGCACACTGAGTCTGCGGGCTATGTGTTATTTGGGTTGTGTTGGGGGGTGGAGGTTGCTTGCATTTCTGCTTTGGAGGTCTCTGTTGCTTGAGCAGATTATTATTGAGAGCCTCAGCCTCTGTGAATGATTTGTATTTTTATGTGTGGATTTTAGTGGTGTAGATTTAGTGAGACTATGTGATGAGTGTGGTGTGGTGCAAGTGTTTACATTCTCCTCTTGACTGTCAAGTTCAGTCTTGATTGGAGAGAGCTTTACCTCCAGTTTGGCTAGATAAATGCATCTCTCACAGGTTGTAGTATTGGGTGGTAGGAGGAGAGGGTTGTCTGTGTACATGAGGCAATTTCTACATTGCTCCAAGATGCCCAGATTCATCAGATAGACAGGAGAGAACACTGGGAGCTGGCCCTTGGACATGCCTGAATAAAAAAAATTATTTTCCTCTAGAAAAGTGAGGAAAGTGAGCACAAGAGCTGTTTTTCTCTAAGCAAGTGAGGAAAGTAAGTACCAAAACTGTTTTCCTCTAGGTAATGAGGAAGGTTGAGTGCTGTAGTAATTGTAGTAATTAGTAGGTTATTTAATGTTTACAAGTTCTGAACAAGTGCTGATCACGAATAAGCAAATTCAAGTGCTAAAAGTAAGAGTCTGTATCTGGACTAAACTAGTTACAGGAAAGGGGGGAAACAAGTGCAAATGTGGGCTTTTAAATCAAAAAGTGGAGAGAGATGGAAAAACTGCCCAAACTGCCAATAACTACAGTTTCTGGGCTAGAACCACTCCTTATGTGGTAGATAGGTTACCAAGTGCTTACCACTCCCACTGATAAGCTAGAAGGCTTCCCTCCAACACAGAAAGCTTGGGGGGGGGGGGGTTGATCAGAAGCTTACATACAGTCCTAAATACAGCAAATCTGAATCTGGACTATACTAGTTACAGGAAAGGTATTTTTTTTTTATATACAGAAAAGTAGCTAAAACAGCAGTCAAAACAATTCAAATACAGTGCAAGCTAGCACATATGAGTATGTAGCAATGTTAGACCAAACACTTTAAAAAATGCAATTAAATTAAAAATGACTAAAAACAACGCAGAAGGAGTCTATTAGGTAGAATGAGGTAAAGAGATGGGACTGGGGGGAATGTCCCAGATCAAATCTACAGTGGGGGCGGGCAACTGCAAAAACCTCCAAATTTAAACAACAACACAGGAATAGGGAGGGTGGGTATGGCAAACCAACATCTTCAGCAGAGATCTGAAAAACTATACAGTGAAGCAAAAATAACAGTGCACAACTCTGAAGTCAGCCAGCAATGATATAAAATTAATCAAATAACAATTACCAGTACACAATTCTGAAGTGCCAGAAAAATATACTTAGCTCTGTATATCTCCAGATAGTTTGAAGAGCACTCTTTCAGGACACAGGAAGGCACCAACAATGATATGCAGACTTTTTTTACTAAGAGGGTCTAATTTTATGCAAGTAATCCTTGAGATGGTCAGATAACACACAGGATGCAAAACCAGCTATACCAACTTAAGACACAGAGAAATAGGGGGAGGGGGAAAAATACCTTCAGCAGAGATCTAAAAAACTATACAGTGAAGCAAAAATAACAGTGCACAACTCTGAAGTCAGCCAGCAATGATATAAAATTAGTCAAACAACAATTACCAGTACACAATTCTGAAATGCCAGAAAAATATACTCAGCTCTGTATATCTCCAGACAGTTTGAAGAGCACTCTTTCAGGACACAGGAAGGCACCAACAATGATATGCAGACTTTTTTTACTAAGAGGGTCTAATTTTATGCAAGTAATCCTTGAGATGGTCAGATAACACACAGGATGCAAAACCAGCTATACCAACTTAAGACACAGAGAAATACGGGGAGGGGGAAAAACACCTTCAGCAGAGATCTAAAAAACTATACAGTGAAGCAAAAATAACAGTGCACAACTCTGAAGTCAGCCAGCAATGATATAAAATTAGTCAAACAACAATTACCAGTACACAACTCTGAAATGCCAGAAAAATATACTCAGCTCTGTATATCTCCAGATAGTTTGAAGAGCACTCTTTCAGGACACAGGAAGGCTCCAACAACGATATGCAATGATATCATAAAATGATATCATAAAATGAAAGTTTGCTGAAATATATGTATTACTGGATTAGGATACAGTTTAAAGGTTTGTCAAGCTAGACCAGTCCAGTTCTAAGGATCTCACTGCATTTCTAGTAGCAGTAGCACTAGAAAAGGGACCACAGCAAATCTTCCTAAAGTGTAAATACTTCCTTATAATACTGGAAGACCACGGGATCAATGTGTCAAGCTTGGTTGCAGTGCATGAAAAACCTATGCTATGGGTTTAGCACCCTAACACATACATGGCTGCAGGTATTTAACAAATAAGGCCCAGCCATTGGGAAAGGGAGAGAAATGTAAGGGATAAGTCTTGTTCGGACATATAGTGCCAACAAATATAATTAGACATCCTTGCTTTTTTTTTGTGCAGTGCATGTAATCCTTTAGTTGCGCAGTGCTGGTAATCATCTAGCATACAGGTGTCCTAAGAAAGAAGGCCCTGACAGCTTTCAGCAACGAGCTTGGAAGGATGAGGTAAAGAAGATTATTGAGGGTATGCAAGAGTTAGGGGTTTCTTTGGACAAGGAAAATGGTGACTAAGTAGCTTCTGAGACACACTTGGTGTGAAGCATACATGTCAGTCAGATGCTGTATGTCAGAGCATCTATTAAGATACTGCCTCAACAAGCAGGACATGCAGTTTTAGTACAAGACTTCAAAGATAGAGTTCTCTTGCAAGTAGATCAAGTCATCCAGGAATCTCAGTTTTGTTGATGGCAAGGAGATACTGTCATGGATACTGCTAGACCAAGAAATAAGTGAAATTATGGTATTAGGTATATCTAATGATTCCATTTTAGTTTATTTAAAGTTTGTCTATCAATACATTCAACTGAAGCAACATATAGAGTATATTTGATATAAAATTAGGAATAAAATTTGAATCACTTCTTAAAAACAGACATGCATGCTGCAGAAACAGTAGTGTCAGACAAATTATAACTATTGAAAGAATCACTATTACATTCCCACTTGAGTTACATCTGCATTTACAAATTAGTTTCTCCTGAATCTGTCCCCACCCATACCCCTGCACCTGTCCCAAAAGTTCTGAAAACTGTTCATCCACTGGGGTCTTGAGTCAGTTTGTGAGCCATAATTTGAGTCTCAGTGTTGGTTGGCCAGGTTCTCTAATCTTCTGATCTGAGGTTCCTCTAAAAATCCTCCTCTTTATCAACCACAGTAGGCTCATCAGCCACAGAATCAATGTTGCCCCTCAAAGAACAATTCTGTCCACACTTCAATAACCATGGGCTGCGTAAGCCCTTCCCTGCTCATAATCTAAATTGTCCCTCTAAAACTTGCAAACATTTTGTACTTTGTTTTTGTCCATACCAATGTCTACCTTTTGAAAAATGCCATAAAATTACTGCTTGATGTTTGAAAATAGTAGAGCTGTTTGATGGCTTTATTCAAAGCCTTAAGCTTGCTATCAAGTAAAACAATCTAAGATTCATTTTCTCTAATAAGTCTAAGAAGAGCCATACCTGTGTCATTAAATAACTTGACCAGTTCAGGTTAGAAAGGTGTGCCGTGCTCTGCTCCATTAGGCCATTTCCAGACTTGAAGCCCCTTAAGAACACGGTTGGTCCATAGACATTCATTTAGGTAAGGGTTTTCCAACTGCAAATTACGGATTTTAAATAATTTTTTCCTCAAAATCTGAGAGTTTCATCTTGACTGAACAGTAAATATGGTCATCACCAAAAGAAAACATAGGTGCTTGCAACCACGCACCTAAATCCACTTCTTGGATATTAGCACTACCATGCGATTGGCCACTGCATGCTGCAGAAGGATATATAAATGCATTACTGTTGGCCACAACATGAGCATAAGTCTGTTGGGGCTGAGTAAATAGTTCCTGGCTGAAATTAAATGAACTGGCATCAGCAGCTACAGAACCACTGTGTCCATCATGAAGGAGAGGGGTAACACATTTAGAAAGCTGCTGAATAAGTAGAGTAATATCTTCTAGAAGAGTCATGTCCAAAGTGAGGCAGATTCAGGAGATTGAGATTGATTTAGCCTAGCCAGAAATTCAATCCTAATCCCTCTCCCAATAATTCATCACTCAAAACTGCAATATAGTTCACCTCTTATTTCATACATAGCATCACATCTCTAATCAAGGTTTACCCAACATCTAAACTAATCCTGCCCAGTAGCTACATATCAACACATCCACTTTCACCTTCAAACCTGTGCCAACATCCCATATAAAACTACTCAGACAAACTCAAACCATGCTGTGCTTCAGCTAATGATCTTCCATGTGAATACTTTAAAATAGCATCTGACAGCATTAACTATCATGTTTCAGTCCTAACAAATAGGTCAATCCTTTATCCTCTCCTCTCCTCTTTACTTTAACTTTTTCATTAACACCTTCCACACATCCACACATTCACACAACAAGCATCTCTAATTCAGTATGCAGATCACTTCAGACTCATTTGCATACCTGACAATATGGCACACCTTAAAAAATACTCATGAAGCTTTAACAGCAACTGAAACATGGTTTTGTAACTCTCAACTCATGCACAACCCTAAAAAGAAAACAAGCTACTACTTTTTCCTGAAATCCCTCTTCCATGAAAAAAAACAAAATTTAAAGTTGTCTCTCTTAATAATACAACCAACAAAGTCACTTCTCATAGCAAATTGTTAGGTCGGTAATGTATGATCTTAAATTCGACCTGCATATATAAAATTGCATAAGAAAAGCTCATCAAAAATTAGGAATTCTTTATAGAGCCAACACACCAACACAACTAAAGCTACACTTGGCACTATTTATCTCCTTCCCACACTTCCTTATGGTGCTCCCATTCTTACTAACCTTCAGACATCACAAAAATCAAAATTTGAAAAAAGCATTAAAAAATTTGCTAACTTTGCACCAAATAACCCTTTCAGAACCAAACACCATAAATAGATAAGAACTACCCCATTAACTAGCATGTATACATCTTCTTTCCACGTATACAATTATTCAGAATGCATCTGCATGTCCAGCACTAAATGTTCTACACCACTATGTTCCTAGTTGGTCATTGCAATCTAGTGACCAACAACTCCTGCTTGTCCACAAACTTATCAAATCTGCTGGGTGTTGTCTATACTTGTACCATATTGCTAAGGCCTGGGACCCCACATGTCTATCAGGTAAATACCCTCCCTCCCACCCTTCAAAACCATTCTGAAAAAAAAAAAAACTTATTAGCCAAAAGCTGGTTGTGTTCTTTCTCAACACCACTATAAACTATATCCCTAAATGTGAACAAATACCTTTTCATACCTTACATCTCCTTACTCTCCCATCTTCACTCACTTCCTTACTTCTTTCAATTTCTCTCTGCCTGGCTTTCTCTCTAAATATACCATATGCCTGCTTTACTCTCACTTTGAATTGCAATTCATGTTTGTATTATATTAACTTACCTTTAATTTCTCTATAAACTGGCTACAATTTTATCAACTATTAAATCTTTGTCATGTAACTTTTACTTATTCTTAATAAATGTTTTCATGGTATGTTCAGTTTGGTATAATTATTTAAACTGTTCACTTTTTTTGTATTATTTGTAAAGACTGTAAAATTATTGTTCTTAAAATTTTTTTGTAATGCTTTGGAGCTTTTCAACTGATGCCTCTGCTGAAAAAGTGTTCCTACCAAGGAGGACTGTCCAAGTAATCAAATGTAAAAAAAAAAAATATATATATATATATATATATATATATATATATATATAGATATATATATATATATATATATATATATATATATAAAGAGAGAGGGAGAGAGATATACACACACACACACACACACACACACACACACATATATATATATATATATATATATATAATAGGGGTCGTTAGTCATTACATGCAAACTGGAGGCTCATGGAGGCTTTCTTTCCTGAAAAAATACTGTTTTTGGTTTCCTAAAAAAGGTTTTGAAATGTATCATCTTTAGTCATCAGTACACAGACCTGCATCCAAACAGTAATCATGAATTCTGTTTCTTTTAAAATAAGTAAACTTATAAGAGGCCATTTAGTGTATTGTCATTTTAGCAAACCATTTCTCTCTATTAACTTACTATTATCTGATCATAAGTATTTGTCATCATCTTCTTTCGGCTGTTCCCGTTAGGGGTTGCCACAGCGGATCATCTGTTTCCATTTCCTGTACCCTGCATCTTGCTCTGTCACACCAACCACCTGCATGTCCTCTCTCACCACATCCATAAAGCTTATCTTAGGCCTTCTTCTTTTCCTGTTACCTGGTATCTTCATCCTTAGCATCTTTTTCCCAATATACTCAGCATCCCTCCTCAGCACATGTCCAAACCAATGTAATCTTGCCTCTCTGGCTTTGTTTCCAAACCTTCCAACCTGGGCTGACCCTCTAATATAATTATTCCTAATCCTGTCTACCCTTGTCACACCCAGTGCAAATCTTAACATCTTTAACTCTGCTACATCCAGCTCAAACTCCTGCCTTTTTGTCAATGCCACTGTCTCCAACCCATATAACATAGCTGGTCTCACTACCCTCTTGTAGACCTTCCCTTTCACTCTTACTGGTACTCGTCTGTCACAAATCACTCCTGACACTCTTCTCCACCCACTCCATCCTGCCTCTACTCTCTTCTTCACCTCTCTTCCACACTCACCATTACTCTGAACTATTGATCCCAAGTATTTAAACTCATCCACCTTCGCCACTTCTACTCCTTGCATCCTCACCATTCCTCTATCCTCCCTCTCATTCACACACATATATTCTGTCTTAGTCCTGCTGACCTTCATTCCTCTTCTCTCTCGAGCATATCTCCATCTCTCCAGGGTCTCCTCCACCTGTTCCCTACTCTCACTACAGATCACAATGTCATCTGCAAACATCATAGTCCACGGGGACTCCTGTCTGATCTCGTCTGTCAACCTGTCCATTACCATTGCAAATAAGAAAGGGCTCAGAGCTGATCCTTGATGTAAGCCCACCTCCACCTTAAACACATCCGTCACTCCCACAGCAGACCTCACTACAGTCACACTACCCTCGTACATATCCTGTACCACTCTTACATACTTCTCTGACACTCCTGACTTCCTTATACAATACCACAACTCCTCTCTAGGCACCCTGACATATGCTTTCTCTAAGTCTACAAAAACACAATGCAACTCCTTCTGACCTTCTCTGTACTTCTCCATCAACACTCTCAGAGCAAACATCGCATCTGTAGTGCTCTTTCCCGGCATGAAACCATACTGCTGATCACTAATCATCACGTCTCTTCTTAGCCTAGCTTCCACTACCCTTTCCCATAACTTCACATTGTGACTGATCAATTTAATCCCTCTGTAGTTACTACAGCTCTGCACATCACCCTTATTCTTAAAAATTGGTACCAAAACACTTTTTCTCCATTCCTCAGGCATCCTCTCACTTTCCAAGATTTCATTATACAATCTGGTTAAAAACTCCACTGCCATTTCACCTAAACACCTCCATGCTTCCACAGGTATGTCATCTGGACCAACAGCCTTTCCATTCTTCATCCTCTTCATAGCTATCCTTACTTCCTCCTTGCTAATTCATTGTACTTCATGATTCACTATCCCCACGTCATTCAACCTTCTCTCCCTCTCATTCTCTTCAGTCATCAACCACTCAAAGTACTCTTTCCATCTCCTCAACACACTCTCCTCACTTGTGAGTATGTTCCCTCATTATCCTTTATCATCTTCACATGCTGTACATCTTTCCTTGCTCAGTCCCCTCTGTCTAGCCAATCTGTACAGGTCCTTTTCTCCCTCCTTAGTGTTCAACCTTTCATACAACTCTTCATATGCTTTATCCTTAGCCTTTGCCACCTCTTGCTTTGGCATGCACCTCATCTCCTTATACTCCTGTCTACTTTCTTGATCTCTCTGACAATCCTACTTCTTCTTTGCCAAACTCTTTCTCTGCATACTCTTCTGTACTTCTTCATTCCACCACCATTTCTCCTTGTCGTCCTTCCTCTGTCCAGATGTCATACCAAGCACCTTTCTAGCCGTCTCCCTTACTAGCTCTGCTGTAGTTGCCCAGCTCTTTGGTAATGCTTCACTGCCACCCAGTGCCTGTCTTAACTCATCCCTTAACTCCACCTCGCAATTACCCTTTTTCAATTTCCACCATTTGATCCTTGGTGCTGCCTTCACACTCCTCCTCTTCTTCTTGATCATCAACATCATCCTACAAACCACCATCCTATGCTGCCTAACTACACTTTCCCCGGTCACCACTTTACAGTCTCCAATCTCCTTCAAACTGGCCCTTCTACATAAGATATAATCCACCTGTGTGCATCTTCCTTCACTCTTGTATGTCACCCTATGCTCCTCCCTCTTGTTAAAATATGTATTCACCACAGCCATGTCCATCCTTTTCACAAAATCCACTACCATCTGACCTTCTGCATTCCTTTGTTTAACACCATACCTACTCATCATTTCCTCATCCCCTCTGTTCCCTTCACCAACATGCCCATTGAAATCTGCTCCAATCACCACTCTTGCACCCTTGGGTACAGTCATCAACACTTCATCCAACTCACTCCAAAATTTTTCTTTCTCATCCATCGCACACCCAACTTGTGAAGCTTATGCAATAACAACATTCATCATTACATCATCATTTTCCAGCTTCATAAACATCACTCTGTCCAACACTCTTTTCACCTCCAAACCACTCTTAGCATACTGTTCCTTCAGGAAAACTCCTACGCCATTTTTCCTCCCATCCACACCATGATAAAACAATTTGAACCCACCTCTGATACACCTAGCCTTACTCCCCTTCCATCTGGTCTCTTGCACACACAATATACCAACCTTCCTTCTGTCCATCATATCGGCTAGCTCTCTCCCTATACCAGTCATACTGCCAACATTCAAAGTTCCAACCCTCACTACCACAGTACTAGCCTTTCTCCTCTCTTCCTGCCTTCAGCCATGCCTTCCACCTCTTCTCCTCCTTTGGCCTACAGTAGCCCAATTTCTGCCCAGCACCCTGTTGGCTAACAGTACTGGTGGCGGTCGTTGTTAACCTGGGCCTCGACCAATCCGGTATGTAAATATTTACTGGTGTCTGCATGAATTATTTGGCGAAGTTTTACACCGGATGCCCTTCCTGACGTAACCCTCCCCATTTATCCGGGCTTGGGACTCGTACAAAGAAATGCACTGGCTTATGCATCCCCATAAGTATTTGTAATATTTGAAAATTTGTAGGTAGAAAATATGGCCAAATTAATGGCCAAAAATGTATATGACTTGTAGCTTTACATATAATACAGAATCAGAAATAAATACCCTGATATTCTTCTGCAGCATTTTTCTTGTATACAAGTGAAACAACTAAAAGATTTATGGCAAGACTGCAAGAAAATATTTATTTATTATTTATTTAACATTTGTTGACCGGGTTAGTCCTACTGAACAAAAGACCTTTTTCAGTGGAGACCTGGGGAGAAAAGCTCCACAAGTAGTACACGCATATAAAATAGAAAACTGTAAAGATACAGTATGATAATAAAATGAATTACATAATAATGACGTACATCATTTACACATCTGAGATTATATACATGTCACAGTTATTATGAACAATAAAAGGATCCATTGTCTTACATGTTTAAGCATTCAGAGAAAGTTATAAATTATAACAGCTGAGTTGACTGTTCCACATGTTACAGGTATTATGCTATAAATACAAATCTTTTACTTTACAGTATAATATTTTGAATCTAAGGGGACTAAATTCAGATTGTATTCAGGGGTTCTGTTTTAATTTATTCATGGTACTATTTTCTGTTGTTGTTGTTGTTGTGTCTTTCGGCTTTTCCCGGTTAGGGGTTGCCACAGTGGAACTCCAGTCCGCTAATGATTGGCAGCAGATTTTTACGTGCCGAGTTGCCAGCCCTGACGCACAACCTTCAACGAAGGTATGCCCATTCACACATGTCTCCACACAGAAGACGCTCTAGCTGAGAATCGAACATGACAACGTCTTACTGTGAGGTGACAACGCTACCGCAGCACCACCACCGCAGCTTCTGTTTGAATTGTTTTAATTACACCTTGCGATTTATTTGTGTTTCTTAACAGAATGTATTCATTGAGTTTAGTAAGCATTGTTGTTGTCTCCACAAGAGTGGCTAACCTGAGAAGAAAGAGTTAAAACTTTGGTGAGTTTTAGCAGACAGTTCTTGTGCATTATTATTTTTCCTTCATTTTTATTTATTGTAAATTTAAATTTTGATGTTCCTGCATCTTTCCAAGATATGGAATATTCTGCAATACAAAACATATCATCACAAAGGGAGATGTAGAACAGAAAATTAGTAAAGTAGAAGTTAAACAAATTGAAGCTGAAGTTACATAATACCTGATAATAGAAGGATTTAGTGTAGAAAGTCTAACACTGGCTATGTCACAGCATGGTAGAACAACGAGTCTCAATCCTCACCACTGTTTTTGGTAAGGAAGTGTCACAGAAATACAAAATTTCTCCTAAGAGTACACTGGGAACAGGTTGCAAATCTAGGACTGGACTGTATGCTTCACTCCAGGTCCCAGTCCTAAGTATCTGGGTATCTGACACACTCACTCTTAAATGTCTGATATTCACACATACACACACTCTTGGGAAAGAATGACACAATTTACTTGTTATGTTTCTTTGCTCAAATTAGAAGGTGATGGCTGCCATCAGTCAAATACCACAATCTCCCTCAAAAAGGGTGTTCAATTATATTGGGTAAAATAGATATTTAAACAGATGGTAGCATGTATCCCAAGAAGTAAGGCTTTTCAGAGTCGCACTGGTGTTATCACAATAAGCATAAACACTCTCAAGTTATTAAAAATATTCACTAAATAACCAGCCACAATGAGAGGTAGTAAAACATTTAATAATAAATAAAAGGATTTAAAACATGTAAATACTGAATAACTGATTCCAATTAAACAACAGAGTTTCACACACAGAAAATATAAAAACAATACTGTAGAAAAGATCCCACATTGATTTTAGGAAAACCTTTAACTAGCTGTAGTTGACCATCTGAAGATTAAAGGAGAACCACACCCACAGACTCAAAAAACATGCTTAGTTTATCAGGATTTGGTGTTTCCTACATTTTAACCCTAGTCTGGGACTATTTACAGGTTTTTAAATATTTTTATACATAATTTCTGAGTCTGACCACATGGATTCTAGCATCTTGAAGTGATTGTTTAGTCTACCTCTAGGTATCCCACAATGCAGTGCTTGTCTGTAAAAATGACATCATGCAGGCCTCTTTCTTCCTAAAGCTCCTGTTACTGCATTGATTTTACATGCATACACTGTTGTCTTTCAGTCAGCCAGTTTTAAGTAACATTTCATGCCATTCAATGACTACTTAAAACACAAACAGTGCAAATGCCACAGAAGAGACTTGCAATATGCTTTTTACTGCTGCTTCTTTTTAGAATGTCTAAACTGCAGACTTTTGAAGCCTGAATTGTACTACTTTGACTCATCTCCCATCCTCCTTCACACCTTACTTCCCTAGCTGTCAAAATGCTAAGGGTAATTTGAGCGGTTACCTGCTGTGATTGACAGCTGACAGAAGGAAACTTAACTCATGTACTGTTTGCCCATTCAAGCCTTTACTTTATGTATGGGTAGGGAAAGGACCAGGGAGCTGTGACATCACAGCATGGGTGGGTTTTTATGATGGTCATGGTGATATCAGTTTGGGGAGGGAATTGGCCAGAAATCTACTTGTATTCATTGGCCTTGATGATGTCAATGAATTGGAGACTGCAGCAAGCTTTTCCATGGTGGGAATAAAAGTTTTTTTGAAAGTGAAACCACCACAGTACAGCAAGATACTTTTCTAGTGGAGAGAAACAGTCGATTTAACATATTTTAAATGCTGTATTGTTGTTTATTCATAGCAAGGACTGTAAATAGGGAGAACAAGAAGTTGAGCATTTAATAATAGAATCCCATTGCTGGCCATTGTGTCCCTATCTAATCTAAACAACTCAGCAAGGCAAGATTATACTCTTACTTCTGCAAGGCAAAATGAGAAATTATGTTCACACTCCAGGATGTTGTCTGCCCTCAGTGACTAGAACTACTACTCTGGAAACAACTGGGCTACACTGCTAAACAGCTCTGGAAACAAAAAAAACTGAACAATTGACTCAGAACCTGTTTTTATAGCAGATTTTTTAAAGTAACAGGATGCTGCTATGAGAATTCAACTCTCTCATATCAGACTTTGAAAAGTAAACAAACAGCTGCAGTGAAGATTCTATTCTCCCAGCTCTGTCAGACAATAGCATCATATCTAGGTCAGCTGACTCTGGCATAACATGCTTTCAGAATTCTCTTAAAAAAAAAAAAAGTAGATTTGGTCATCCAGAAGAACACTGTTTGACATTCAAACATATTGCATAAATCAGAGTGATAATCAAAAGACATAAACGTATTTACAAAATTATAGCTAGTCATGCTGGCACATGTAACACAGGATTTACAATTATTTACAAAACTTCAGCCAGTCATGCTAGCACAGATAATATCTAATATACTCTCACTTCTTTTCCCTTTGAAGACTCAAGCTAGATTTTCAAGTGACTGTGGAAAATCATCGCTTGACAAAAATGGGGCTGTCTGGAAACACACCAACCTGTACCCTGTCTTGAGCAGCCATCTACATTGACATTGCTGAAATCTGGACTGGCTAATACAGGGGGTCCTCACAAAGCCCTTTAAGGTTTTGGAATGCCTGCTTGTAGGCTGGGGCCACACTATCTTGTATGGCCTGTATTCCCTTGCCAAGTCTGTGAGGGGACCATTTGTTGTTCTATAATTGGGCACAAATTTTTTATAGTACCCTGCCATCCCTAGGAATGCTTTCACCTGATTTTTGGTAACAGGGACAAGCCATGCCCTATTAACCTCCACTTCAGCAGGTTCTGGTCTGATCTTACCACTCCCTACTCTATGTCCTAGGTTGGAGACCTCTGCCATACCCACCTGACACTTAATAGGCTTAATGGTCAGCCCTGCCCTTTTTAATCTACCTAATAGTTCCCTGACATGTTGAAGGTGCTCTTGCCAGGAATGACTGTAAATGGCAATATCATCCAAATAAGTGAGAGCATGGTCTCCTGCTTCTACTGAGATATGCTCTACTAACCCGTGGAAGGTTGTTGGAACATTCCTCATCCCAAAGGGCATCCTTGTAAACTTTCAAAAGTTGTTACAAAACCCGACTTTTCTCTAGCAATAGAAGTCAAGGGCACTTGCCAGTATCCATTGGTCAGATCAATAGTGGTCAGATACTTAGCCATACCCAGCTGTTCTAAAGCTTCATCTGTTCTAGGCATGAGGTACGCATCTGACTCTGTATAACTGTGGAACTTTCTGTATTCTCTCTAAAAAAAATTATATTTGGTCAGGCAGAAGAACAGTGACATTCAAGCATCTTGCGTAAATTAGAATCAAAAGACATAAAATTATTTACAAAAGTATAGCTAGTCATGCTGGCATATGTAACACAGGGTAATTTACAATTATTTACAATTATTTACAAAGCTTCAGCCATTCATGCCAGCACAGATAACAATATGTAATAGCCTCACACCATGATAAAGGAAATTTATTATCCCAGGGATAAAAATTCAAAGGAGGATAGTCCCAGGTGATTCTTTTCCTACCGCTCTTTAGTCTTGCCCTTAACCCTTTAAACAGTCTACTTAACAGATTAGGTCATGGTTATAATTTGGCTCTCAGAAAAGAATAATAAAAGTGTGAAGACTTCTCATCTTCTTTTTGTGGATGATTTAAAACTGTATAGTTCATCAAATGAGGAACTGAAAGCACGACTGCAAGTGGTCAAAACTTTATTAGATGATATAAGAATGTCATTTGGTCTTGATAAATGTCCAAATGCAACATTTAAGGCAGGAAAGCTGCAGCACCAATAAAATATAAGTCTTGGACAGGAATGTGATATAAAAGAAGTGGTGCAGGAAGTAGAGTATAAATATTTGGGAAATGATGAAGGATCAACAATAAGACATGAAGAAATGTGAATAAAACTTAGCAATATTTTAGAAGACTAAAATTAATACTGAAACAGCCCTGACATCTAGCAGCAAAGCCCAAGCTATAAACCAAATTTCTCTTCCTGTTCTAACTTATACTTTGTGGTGATTGACTGGACCCAAAAGGAATTGGATCAGTTGAACAGGAAAACAAGAAAAATGCTTCATGCTTCTCAAATGATTTATAAAAACAGTGTATACAAATATTATATCATTCCCATTCTGAAGGAGGTATGGGCAACCTCAAAACTGAATATATGTAAAGATCTGCAATTGTAGGACTGCATACATATCTGCTGGCCTGACGAGATCAAAACATAGTGAAAGTATGATGAGAACAAGTCTAAGATGATTTCTCTGCTTAATTTAGCAGAAATATATTGGCGTCAAGCAGGAATGGAAATCAATCCAGAAGTAGACAAAAATCAGGCAGCAACTGAATGTGCCAAAAAACAAAAGACTATAATGTGATGAATCAGATGAGAAGGTAAGAAATGTGGAAAAGGCATAAATATAGTTGCAAGTACAGAAAACTCCTGGAACAACCTCATGTCGATTGGAATCTGATGCAGGAATGATTAAGGAGAGGTGAATTTAAACAAAAGATGAAAGGATGCAATTCTTGGGCTAGGATAGTATACTATGTACACATTGGTTTACAAAGTCCAGTGAACACATTGGAGAAACAGACAAATGCAGGTTTTGTAAAACAGAATTGGAAACAGTTGCACATCTTGCTGCTGGGTGTGATACACTAATGTCAGAGGCATGTATACTTAAATGCATAATATTGTGGCAAGACTGCTGCTTTGGAGATTGTGCAAACATTATAATAGTGAAATAGCTGAGAAGGACTGTAAACATGAGCCACAAAGCTTTATGGAAAATGAAGTTTATATCACATGGGATCATCCATTAGCAACAGTTCAAGAATGCGAGAAAACCAGATACAGTAGTCTATGAAAAAACATAAAAGTAGCAATGATCATTAAAATTGCTACACCCAGTGATTACAGTGTCTTAAATGCAGAAAGACACAAAGTCATAAAATACCAAGACTTGCAGGCAGAAACGTCGAAGAAGGATACTCATACAGTTCCAATAGTAACAGGAGCAATGGGGTCTCATAAAAAAATTAACAGTTGTATTTAGATATGTTACGGATACATGCAACCCCATATGAATTGCAGAAGGAGTCATTATTGGGCACATTGCGGGTGCTGCAAAGAGAACTTTTGGCTAACATCAAATACAAAAACTATACTAACTTCATGAACTTTAATCATACTTTGACTTAGGATTGGAGAGCATTCCCATCATGGTATTAGAAATCCAAGAGACCTAGACAAATTAAACTGATCCCCTGTTCTTCACTCTTAAGATGCTTCTTTAGCTTGGCTTTGAATTTTATTAGGGGATTTGAGCTCTTATGTCTGAGGGTAAGTTGTTCCAGGTGAATGATCCTATTTTTGCGAAGGTGCATTCTGTTATAGTAGAGTCCTAAAGTTGGATCTCTAATAGGAAGTTTCTATTTGAGTGGAGGAAATGTACTCATGCTTTGATTTCTCCTTATTTCACAGAAGAAAGGAGATTTTTTTCTCTTTTACAATCACCGCTCAGACAATCAAAGCAACCATAAACAGTTGTGGAATAGCAAATCATAAATCTTTCTATTTCCTGGAGATCACAGATACCTAACCCCACCCCCTCCTTATCTGAAACAAGTTTGCAGTATCAAATATAATCACTTTCTTTCTGCTGCAATGATTACGATTTCTGACTTCTAGAATTGTCAAATCCCTGTAAACGTTTTGTCCTCCACCTTCAACTTCTCTTCTGTCTTGTTCTGTTAATTTTGTTCAGAAGCTGATTTCTAAACTATACTCCTCAGTTATGTGTCTAGACAAACTACTCATTGCATCTCATGCTTTGTACAGACAATGCAGTATAAAGTATCACAATCCTCACTTTACTTATCACAAAGCAAACGGATTAGTCTGAAAACTCTCAATTTCATATACAATTAGAAAGCCAGAACCAAGTAAAATCCTTTGTCAAACTCAGTGATGTGATACTGAGTAAGAATGTTGTATGTCATTTCAAAACAATCATTCTATAAAAGAAAAAAATACATGTTGCACCATGCTACACAATCATAGATCATATCACAGCTGTCACCACTGGGACATTCATTACCCCAATTACCTTGTAGTCTACAACCATATTTCCTGATATCGAGTGTTTTAGTGTATTGTTTTAACTTGGACAGAAGAATGCTGCAGTAGACTAGCAATTTCACAGGTGGGCAGTTGTATAAAGTACCCCCCCTTCTCCCACTGTGTCTGTCAAGAAAGCATTCAGTGCCTTGAATTCACTCTGCACATCACTATGTTACAAATAAGGATGGCTCACTCAGCCTTATCATAGTCAGGATATTAATACATTCATCCATCAGACACATCTGAGTGTAACCTAAAATCACTCAAGTCATTTTGGCCAATACAACCCCCTGTCTTAATTATTTTGGGGAATACTCTGCTCTCGGATAGCCTCATAATTGTAGAGTATGTGGCCTTTCATAATAAGGTGAGCTCTTCTGTCATCTTACCTTTGATTTCTAACATATCTGCCTTATTTAGTAAGACTTAAATGTTTCCAAACGTACTTTTTTCTTTTGCCTTTTTTTCCTTATGAGCACTTTACTCAACATTCTCTTCTTCTCCCATTTAGATAAACCTTCTTTTCAATTATCTGTAAATATTTAAGTCATATCTTAACAAGGCCAGCCTTAAACAATTGCAGTGCCTTATTCAGACCATTTTGTTGAGGATTTCCAGCTATGTCCTCCACACACATTAACCACTCAACCGCTGGCCTTTTAGACTTAACACTTATTTCAGATTAGGTATCAGGAATATATGCTATTACTGTATGTTAAAACAAAACAAAGCAAAACAATATATTGGATTTTTAGCTAATATTTGCATTAAACATGTTAGAACAGAAGCCGAGTACTCGACTTCTGGATTATTCCCAGATCCAACATCTGCAGTGACTATATAACTGATAAAATAAAATGGCTAAGTCCCTTGTGTTCAGTCCCTGCACTCATAAATTACATCTACATTAATTATTGTACACGTGAAACTCAGATGTTGTGATTAAAAAAAAAAAAAATTCAAGAGCACAAGCATTTCAACTTGCTTCATACAAATTACCCATTTTCATCCACAAACAGATCTCAGAGCCAGCAGTTAGAGCCGCTGTGTCTATGTGCACTTTATCTGCAATAAAAGCAAAAAATAAATACTACAGTAATTTATTCTATCTCTGTGTCATACCTACACAATTTTAGCCAACCACAGTAAAGTACTCTAGCTTACTTTGCAAATATGCACATTAGTCCTGCAAAGCCTGCATAATGACTGTTTAACACTGCCAAGCAGGCCAGGGTCAGTTATTTTCACCAATACACATCCCCCACAGGGTGAACACCACCACCCTTAATAGGGTCCACCTCCAATGTTGCATTCTAATAAAATTTACATCAGCTCTGTGAAAATATATTGTAGCCTGCCACACATAAGCTTGTTTCACAGAAATACAATTGTCCTGTGGAGTCCACTGCCATTAATATCAGAGCTCTTAACCTTCCATCTCCCAAACTGTCACAAACAGATAATAAAAATACAAAAAAATAAACAGAAAACACTTTGTATACTAATGAACCTAAAAGCTATTAGACAATTTTAAAGAATGTAGTGTATAACTCAGTACTCATTGTAAACAGCAATCAAACACTTCTACCTATACTGAACAATTATAACAGAAGACTTGATGGCAACAAGTTACAAAGATAAACTACCATGCTTGGCCAATGAGCCAGCCACACGTTTTGTATAGTCAAAACTCATTTCAACAAATTAAACATTTTACACACATGAAAATGCACACCTGCAACCTCCGTGGCATGGAAAGCCCATAAAGCCATTATTACAACTCAGACAGTCTAAAGATGCCAGTGAGGAAGGGAGAGGAGTAGAGAGAGATTCCATGCCCATAACTGTTGCAGGAGGTTGATGTGTGTGTGTGTGTGTGTGTGTGTGTGTGTGTGTGTGTGTGTGTGTGTGTGTGTCAGCATGTCTTCTGTTACTGAATTTCAAGTGAAGATTGGCAACCTAGCAGAAGCTATCTGCTCAAGATGGGATGCTGGGTTGTAAGATGGACTATGTCACTTTCAGAATGTGGGTGATAACCCCAAGCTTTGCCCATCACATGTCACTTCCAACAGTTATACAGGCAGCAAAGAAAGATAATAAGGCTACATAAAGAAATTCCCCAGTCTCCATGAAGATGTTGGCATTGCTACAGGTGTTTGGCTGTTAACCTAAACGGAATGAATAAGGCACAGGACTATCACCCCTTGGAAGAATGAATAACCCAAGTGAGCATCCAGAGTGCTTGATGTAGTAGCCTAGAAAAATAAGGAACACCTGCTGAATCTTCAGCAGTGACAGGACTAATTAGCCCAGCTATTTTACCAAGGCATTTCTGTGAGACCTGGGTACCTAATTACATGATTAAAAAACTGCTGCATCAGATGAATGGCTGATAGTTGCTGATGCTAAAAGTAAAGCACTTCACAACACTCCAGTCTCAGAGTGCTAAAGTGCTACAGGAAAAAAAATCAGAGAGTACCAACTCTCATAATTATAAGCAAAGTTCTAGGGTACATGGTAGTATTCACAGGGTGTAAATCCTCAGATATTAGCTAACATATTCTGTCTGTAGTAATAGAAAAAAATAGCTTCATGAACTGCATTCACTGGGCTTATAAAAAGCTATAATTCAATGCACAGGGGCTGCACCAGGCCTCACTTCTAAAATGAATATCATTAACCTCATACTCCTGCAAAGATAATGCAGAAGAATCATAGCCCAATGACATCCCATACCTTCTTCAAGGATGACAGTCCCTTATGTCAGACTAGATATTAGCTTTGTGGAGCTATATCTTCCCTGTCATCTGGTTAAAGGAAACAGGTTGTTTGTTATACTATGTGATCATTTAATGGTCTGAGACTGTACTTTTGTAGGTATCACTCATTGTAAAAACACACAAAGTCCTTGAGTACTATAAGCAGTGTTTTTTTTTCATAATATCTGACAAAAAGTGGAGAACATTAGTGTATATGCCACTTGAACAGCCACACATGCTCCTGAAAGCAGAACTGAACATCAACCTGCATTTACTAACAAATAATACATGTGAATTTTCTTAGCATGTAAGCAGGAACGCAGACGGATACAATTTTTAACACACTAATTAAATGGACAGACATGATATCCAACAAAATGTCCTTTTTACTAAAACACTTCAGTTTAGCAATAATAACAGTAAGCAGGGTCAACATTTTACAAAAAAAGAACAAACCAGGAAAGATGAGAACAGACAACTGTAGAAACCAAAAACACATGGAGGAACAAGGACTTTGCTGTAGATTGGATTAATGAACTAACATCCAATAATACAAAATGCTTTTCGTCTCTTACTGTGAAGAGACTTCTTCAGGCCTGAAGAGACAAAAAGAGCTTTGTATTATTAGATGTTAGTTCATTAAAACAATCTACAGTGAAGTCCTTGTTCCTCCACGTGTTTTTGGTTTCTACAAAAAAAGAACAGTTTGAGTCCCTCTTTTGTAGTTCCAGTTACCATAGCAATGTAAGGAGAAGGTTCAGCTGTGTTCCCAGAGGTTAATAATAATAATAATAATAATAATAATAATAATAATAGTCACTCTGCTTAATATCTATGTTATTGTCATTAAACAAATATGATAAATAGTTTTTAAACCAAATAAAATGAGTGAAGTAGGGGTAAGTGCTCTGATAACTACACCAAATAAATTTAAAACAAAGAAACAGCACCAGCGCACTCCATGGAGATCGGACCATACACAGAGAAAACTAGTAACACTATAAGTAATAGTTCAAGCAAGTAGTATGAAATCCAAGGTTTATTGGAATTCCAGGTTAGTGCTTTCACCCTCATGGGCTTCTTCAGACCTTTTACATCTCATAAAAGTAATGCTAACATTTCTACTAAAGCCTCTATGACATCATTCTTTAATTAAGTAAAATAGTGTTCACCTGTAAGGCTTCATTCAAGAACAGTTTATAAACATTCAACCACAAAACAACTTCTAAAGTTAAAGTAAACATATATTAATATATATACTATGTTTATAAAAGTATATATAAAGAATATATATAAAAATACTTAAACATAACAGCATATATAAATATAAAAAATATAAAAAACAAATATATTTAAAAATGTTTAAAAATTTTTAAAGTGTTATGTATATAAAAAAACATATGTATGTGAGTACATGCCATGCATCAATAAAATGTTATGCAACAAATTATGCCAGTTGTATATAAAATACATTTCATAGTAGATTCATGTAAGAGCTGTATGAGGACTACATTATATGATATATACAATGATGTATACAAATATAATGTCCCATCTGACCTGCAGGTCTTTATCTAACAACTAACTTTCTATTTTTTAGAGTCGGTTTAATAGGGACTCTGTCGTTCAGTCCAGGTCTCTGATCTGCTCTTAGCATTATAGTCTACCTGGCTTCTGTCCTTTCTGTATAGTTCCTTATGTCCTCACCCCTAGCATTGGGTTTGTTTACTTGTAGTACTAGAAATTTGAAGCTGTGTGTGTCATTTGTGTTCATGACATGCTTGGATAATGCATTATGTGAGGATTGGATGCGTATATTATACAGATGTTCACGTATCCTATCACGTAACCTTATATCAGTTTTCCCCACATAAAATGCATCACAGGCCATGCACCTGGCTAGGTATGTGACATGCTGAGTGTCATAATTAGTTGTAGTGTTGATACAAAATCTTTTCAAAGTCACAGGTTGTACAAAGCTGGTGTCCTCAGATATAAAGGGACAATAATTGCATTTATGACATGGTCTGGTGCAATTTAATATCTCACCCTACCAACTGTGGTGGGGACTCTAGGTTGGCAGAGTAATCTGTGCAAGTTTGACTTATTTCTATAGACAAATGACGGTCTATCCCCCACTATCTCTTTTAATTTGGGATCTGTAGTGAGGACAGACCAGTTCTTATAAAAAATCCCTTTCACACTGCTAATGTCTTATGTATAATTCAGTGAGACCCTAACTATGCGATGGTTCATCGTTGTATCAGTGATTCTAGTTCTCTCTGATGTTCCTTCTAAGTCTACAGGGTTTGCAAAATATGGATGTGCAGATCAAGTTCTAAGATCATATACCCCTTCAATCCCTGAGTATATCTCTTCTGGTGTATAAGATCTGGCAACTAGTCTCCCTTGTAATTGCTCTAACTCATTCTTAAACCCTTGTTCTGTTGGATTCAAACGTGAGGCTTTTATAGCTTGACCTTTCACTATGTTGTGGAACACAAAACGAGGATGCATGCTCCCTCTATGTAAGAGGGAGTTCTTGTCGCATGACTTCCTATATACACCTGTATTGAGTAGACCATTGTCTAACCTTTCAATGTATACATCTAAAAATATATCCATCCATCCCAACTCTCCATGGTAAAAATCAAAAAATTGGTTAGAGAACTGACCTCACAAAAAAACTTCTGGAGTTCATCTTCCGATCTTGCCCATAGGAGGAAAAGATCATCTACAAACCTAGCATAATAAATAACATTCCTCTTGAAGCTATCTAGTGGGAATAGCTTTTCCTTTTCCCAGTCTGCCATTACGAGGTTGGTGTAGCTATTGGTGCAGGATGTACCCATAGCCATGCCATCCTTCTGTATATAGACAGTATCATTGAACATGAAGATGTTGCTGCGGTGGTGGTGCTGCTGTAGCGTTGTCGCCTCACAGTTAGACGTTGCCTGTTCGATTCTCAGTTAGAGTGTCTTCTGTGTGGCGACATGCATGAGTGGGCATTCCTTCGTTGAAGGTTGTGCATTAGGCCCGGCAAGCCAGCACGTCAAAATCTACTGCCAATCATTGGCGGACCGGAGTTCCGCTGTGGTGACCCCTAACCGGGAAAAGCTGAAAGAAACAAACAAACAATTGAACATGAAGATGTTATTTTCCAAGATTGCCTCTAGCAAACCAGTGATTAATTCAATGTAGGACATGGTATAATCAGTGTTCACCCTGAGACATCTCCGTATACTTTCTAACCCATGTTGGTTGGGTATAACTGTAAATAATGATTGTACATCAAGAGTCACTAATATGAAGTGTAAATCAATCTGTAACACACTCACTTTATTGTAAAGGTCCAACAGGAACTATTTAGTATCCCTCAGGATATGAGTGAAACTATCTATAACTTTTCTTAGTTGTTTTTCGACATACAAGGAGAGGGGTTCAGTAACCCAACCTCTCCCTGCCACAATGGGTCTCATGGGTGTATTATCTGTATTCTTGTGGACCTTTGGTAACCCTTGAATGACTGGAATCAACAGATTTTCAACTAAAAAGAATGTGTACCAATAGTAAGCACAGGGCCAAGCACCTCTCACAAGTACGACAACTCATTGAATAACAATGCTTTATTACAGGAACCTGTTGTCAGAAGGAAAGATCCTATTGCAAGCTCCTATAAAACAACATATGAACGTACTCCTTTCCCCATCAACAAGGTACCCAGAGTAGGGAGAAACAGGTCAATGAGCAGGGGCAGACAGAAATGCAAGGGTTCAGGGGAGGAACATGCAGGCCCCACAATCAAGAGGATGTGGGAGAGAATACCCAGACATTAGTTTGGAACCTCTCAGACAGAGTTTTAACAGAAGATGAAATCTCAGTACGGAATAAGTGACTGTCATTTATTCCCTCTATGAAAAGCAATCTATCTGACTCAGTGATAGATACGAAATTGTTTGGAAGGAATGTTCAACTGAAATTAGATTATGGGGGACAGTCATCAATGGGTGAACATGGAGTTTTCAAGAGACCCTGCACATTTATTCCTATACTACATCCATTAGTAGATACTTTTGTTAAAATGGTAGAGGAGGACTTACATGGATTGAATAATAATAACAAAAAGAAATGGTATGGTAACCTGAGTTCAAAACAGAGAGTTGCTATGAATAATCTGAGGACTGACAACACACTATTGATTAGACCAGCTGATAAAGGAGGACCAGTAGTAGTTATGAATAGAATGGACTATAACGACAAAATGAAATCAATGTTCGATAATAGTGAGTTCTATTTAGTGATCTCCAAGACTGAAATAGATATAAGGGTTGGAACTATTAGAAGGATGTTAGAAGACTTATCCAAAAGTGAAATTATTAGTTTGGAACTATACACATTCTTTTTAGTTGAAAATCCATTGATTCCAGTCATTCAAGGGTTACTGAAGGTCCATAAGAATACACATAATCCACCCATGAGACCCATTGTGGCAGGGAGAGGTTGGGTTACGGAACCCCTCTTCTTGTATGTCGAAAAACAACTAAGGAAAGTTGTAGATAGTTTCACTCATATCCTAAGGAATACTAAACAGTTTCTGTTGAACATTTACAGTAAAGTGAGTGTGTTACAGACTGATTTACACTTCATATTAGTGACTCTTGATGTACAATCATTATTTACAGTTATACCCAACCAACATGGGTTAGAAAGCATACAGAGATGTCTCAGGGTGAACACTAATTATACCATATCCCACATTGAATTAATTACTGGTTTGCTAGAGGCAAACTTGGAAAATAACATCTTCATGTTCAATGATACTGTCTGTATACAGAAGGATAGCGTGGCTATGGGTACATCCTGCGCCAATAGCTATGCCAACCTAGTGATGGCAGACTGGGAAAAGGAAAAACTATTCTCACTAGATAGCTTCAAGGGGAATGTTATTTATTATGCTAGGTTTGTGGATGACTATTTCCTCCTATGGGCAGGATCAGAAGATGAACTACAGAAGTTTTTTTGTGAGGTCAATTCTCTGACCAATTTTTTTATTTTTACCATGGAGAGATCGGATAGATGGATATCATTTTTAGATGTATACATTGAAAGGTTAGACAATGGTCTACTCAATACAGGTGTATATAGGAAGTCATGCTACAAGAATTCCCTCTTACATAGAGGGTGCATGCATCCTCGTTTTGTGTTCCACAACATAGTGAAAGGTCAAGCTATAAGAGCCTCACGTTTGAATCCAACAGAACAAGGGTTTAAGAATGAGTTAGATTAATTACGAGGGAGACTAGTTGCCAGATCTTATACACCAGAAGAGATATACTCAGGGATTGAAGGGGTATATGATCTTAGAACTCGATCTGCACATCCATATTTTGCAAACCATGTAGACTTAGAAGGAACATCAGAGAGAACTAGAATCACTGATACGCCGATGAACCAGCCTATAGTTTGGGTCTCACTGAATTATACACAAGACATTAGCAGTGTGAAAGGGATTTTTTATAAGAACTGGTCTGTCCTCACTACAGATCCCCAATTAAAAGAGATAGTGGGGGATAGACTGTCATCTGTCTATAGAAATAAGTCAAACTTGCACAGATTACTCTGCCAACCTAGAGTCCCCACTACAATTGGTAGGGGTGAGATATTAAATTGCACCAGACCATGTCATAAATGCAATTATTGTCTCTTTATATCCGAGGACACCAGCTTTGTACAACCTGTCACTATGAAAAGATTTTGTTTCAACACTACAGCTAATTGTGACACTCCGCATGTCACATACCTAGCCAGGTGCATGGCCTGTGATGCATTTTATGTGGGGAAAACTAATAGAAGGTTACGTGATAGGATACATGAACATCTGTATAATATATGCATCCAATCCCCACATAATGCATTATCTAAGCATGTCATGAACACAAATGACACACACACAGCTTCAAATTTCTAGTACTACAAGTAAACAAACCCAATGCTAGGGGTGAAGACATAAGGAACTATACAGAAAGGACAGAAGCCAGGTGGATTATAATGCTAAGAGCAGATCAGAGACCAGGACTGAACGACAGAGTCCCTATTAAACCAACCCTAAAAAATAGAAAGTTAGTTGTTAGATAAAGACCTGCAGGTCAGATGGGACATTATATTTGTATACATCATTGTATATATCATATAATGTAGTCATCATACAGCTCTTACATCAATCTATTATGAAATGTATTTTATATAAAACTGGCATAATTTGTTGTATAACATTTTATTGATACATGGCATATACACACATACATGTTTTTTTATATATATAACACTTTAAAAATGTTTAAACACTTTTAAATATATTTGTTTTTTATATTTTTTATATTTATAAATGCTATGTTTAAGTATTTTTATATATATTCTTTATGGATAGTATATATATTAATATATGTTTACTTTAACTTTAGAAGTTGCTTTGTGGTTGAGTGTTTATAAACTGTTCTTGAATGAAGCCTTACAGGTGAACACTATTTTAATTAATTAAAGAATGATGTCATAGAGGCTTTAGTAGAAATGTTAGCATTACTTTTTTGAGATGTAAAAGGTCTGAAGAACCCCATAAGGGTGAAAGCACTAACCTAGAATTCCAATAAACCAAGGATTTTATACTACATGCTTGAACTATTACTTATAGTGTTACTAGTTTTCTCTGTGCATGGTCTGATCGCTGTGGAGTGCTCTGGTGCTGTTTCTTTGTTTTAAATATGATAAATAGATTTAGGATATAAGTATTCAACAGTATACATTAATTACATAATACTCATCAAGAATTTGTTCTGAAAGAGTAAAGGTCACTAGCAGGCATACATCAGATCAGAAGTCTCAACTTTCCAGAACTTTGCAGACTGTTCAGACTTTTGCCACATATTTTTGGTTGGTTCCTCATGAAAAATGAGGTTTTCAGGAAAGTCATTTAGGTCTGCAGTTGTTAAATGATGGCAGATATTTGACTTTCAGACTTCATATTCTTCTGAAAATGCATTCTAATGCAAAACCTGTTATTCTAGTTACTTTCGATTTTTATAAGAGCAATATTTAAAGACTGTTTATTCTTTTGCTTTCTTCTGAATTCTTCTGAATCCTTGCATTAGGATGTTGCATACCTGTCAACTGTATAGATTTTCACATAATGTCCAGATTTTGGCCACATATATTTGGTCCATTTTTCATAAAATTGTGGTTGTTTGGCAAATTTGTGGCAAATCATTAAAGACTAAAGTTAGAAAATAATGACAGACATTTGAGTTTCAGATCTTTCAGAAAATTCATGCTAATGCAAAAGCTGTTATCTTATCAACTTTCTAAGTTTGTAAGAGCATTATTTAAAAATTGTCCCTATTTTTGTGCCTGTGTCCCACTTTTATTTATGGCTTTGTCCAGATGTTTTGCTCTAAGAGGTTAAAAGGTATAATGTTGAAAGGTGTGCTTCAGTCCTGCAGTCTTGCACTTATCACATTTAAGTGTGTTTCAGGGCCAAAAATGATTTTTGGCATGGCTCTGTGACCAGCATTAGATGTTAGTTTCTTTTATACAACAACTGCTTAACTGCTCCATTGCATTCTGGTTCCTCACAATACCATTACTGTTTTGGTGATGTTTCCTGCACTTTGGTTCCCAAAAAGTCAGTAGATGTTGCACCTGTTGTAACATAACTACATCTAATGTAGGTGATGCTTCAGTGCAGGATAGTGAAATAGGGCTGCTTGGGGGAAACAAAGTATAAACAAGTCATAAATTAGAGTGGCTCTATATTTTTTAAAGAGAAAATGGTGTTTTCAAGCAAATACAGTGCATTTGAAAGGTATGGCTGCCAGCCTTGGGTGCCAGGCCCCCATTAGGGAGAGGGATCATTTTAAAACATTTATGTTCAATCAACCTAAGATCAGCCCTGATCATAATTACTCCAAAAAGTGCTCACTCTCTATTTACTTTAAGTTAATGGTCTTGATTAGACATATTGGGACAGATTCCGAGAGACTTGCTCTAAGTATAAGTGACTTACTCTGTTTATAGACAGGCCTTAAACCAGAGTAGATCACTTATATGGAGAGTAAGTCTTTTGGAATCTTGATCTTTGTCTCAGATTATACTTAAGCAATAACCCATGAATGTGGGTGGGTAATGCTGGATTTACCCACTGTTAGTGTGGTTTGCTCACAAGGGCGTTTTGGAATAAAATGACCCATTATTTTATCATTACATTTCTTCTTCACATCTCAAGTCTAATCATTATACCTCAGATCTAACATTACACTTATTCTCATCCTTCCCCCAGAGGGGTTAACTATCAGTTAACGATATGAAACAAATAGGAATTTTCACATTTAGTACACCCAATAATTATAGTGTTACTAGTGCAGATATTTACCCTGTTTTGTTTATGTTTTATATAGCTACAATTATTGGCTCAGGAACTGAAGGAAAGTTGACTTCAGAGATCTGCAGACTGAGGAGGGGAAACAGGAGTAGCTTATAGTCCACTGTTTGGAAGTAGAGTGAATTAATACACTGAGGAGCAACATTTATGACTATAATTTCTGTCTCACAACAGTCCTCAGATTCTCCTCAGCTCAGGGAAATTCTGGAAAACACACATTCATACAGATAATGCTCAGTTCCTTAGTATGCTACATATTTCTTCAGCAGACAGAGCACTGTGACTTGCAGACGGTCAGCAAAAATTTGGGAGGTACACAGCAGGACAACCAGGTATGACCATAGTATATATATATATATATATATATATATATATATATATATATATATATATATATATATATATATATATATATATATATATAGACAGATAGATATATAAATGATGCATTTAATATGATAAGGCGATATCTAAAATCTAAGTATTTCTGCCTCTAGAAATGTTAGTACTGGAGTTGGTAAGGAGGGGTTGCATGTAACCCTCATGGGATACAACAGACAGATTCACATGTAATCATATATATACAACAATAATTGTGCTTGTGTGTGTATGCACCCCAACATAAATTTTGTGTGTGTAAGAGACAGGGAGGGTCCTGAACTACCAAATGTCAACTCAACATGCAGAAAGATGAATGCAGAAATGCAAAGTAAAGCAGACGGTGTACATTGCATTTGATTTATAATGTGGATGCTTCATAAAAAAATTTTCAAAGGTTAAAATGAGAAAACACCGCACTGACCACACTGTAAGTTTGTGTCACTGTCAGGGGCGGCTCGTGCCATAGGACTGCCGGACTGCAGCCCTCCCACCTACAAAACAAAATAAAAACAAACCAAGAAACACAAAAATTAATTCCCGAACAGTACGCATGCGCACATGCTCTCAGACTGCTTTCTCAGCAGTCTAGATAAGGGGAAAGGCAAAATGCCCAGAAGTCTATGCGGCAATGACATCACGACATAGAGGCACTCCGGACTGCAGCAGTCGCAGGCAGGACCAATCGCGGGTTTGGACTGCAGGGAATCCCTTGGGATGAACCAATCGTGCAAGGAATATGGGTAAGGGGCTGTTCGGATATCGGCTATCCTGCAGCAACCGCGACAAGGTAGGAGTGTGTGTAAGTGGATATTTAGCTCGTTGGTGCCGTTCAGCGACAAGGTAGGAGTGTGTGTGTGTGTGTGTGTGTGTGTGTGTGTGTGTGTGTGTGTGTGTGTTTGTGCGTGCCTGTCTGTGTGCATGTTTGCATGTGTGCGCGTGTGCGTGTGTGTGTGTGTGTGTGTGTGTGTGTGTGTGTGTGTGTGTGTGTAAATGGCATACCAGGGGGCATAAATGTTAATTCAGTAGCAGGACCACCCACAGTAATGAGACAGTAGTCTGTTCCTGTGCAACAAATCTGGCTGTCTTTGTCACATTTATAAGCATGTCACTAGTCCTATGTTTGATAGATGTGGAGTCATGGCAATGGCCATTCACAGCATTCTCATCATCAACCACTTGCTCCCAGACAGGGTCGCTGAAGGGCCTGTCAGCTAATATTTTTGCTATGATGCATGAGACATGCAGATGGATGGTCTGGACTGGAATTTCGTTCTCAGCATTTGAAAATGCAAGTTTATGTGTAACAATTTGTTTATGTGCTATATCCCTATACTGAAGTAAAAAAAATGCTATTAGACAAATCAACAGGGGCCTCATCCATAGTCGGTAGAAAACAAATATTAACATGCAGTCATCATCATTAAAAAATAATGAATACATACATACATCTAACATATACCTGTAAAAACCTGATTAGTTTTATATGCTTCCTTCTTTATATGGCTCTTGCATTGTACATCAGTGATGACTATCACAGAATGACAGTTAATTTTCCAAGGGGAAATTTCAAAAAAAGTAATTTGGCCTGCCGTCAGTAGCACAAATAAGACTGGCACTGCAACACTTCAGTTGGCACTCTGGACAGTACTCAGTGCATTAAATACACCTAGTGGGTACCTTTTTCTACATCACATGTTAATGCAGTAAGTTCTGCATAACAACATAGCCAGTGCATAGTTTGAATGCAGATTTTGAAGTTAGCAACCAAAGTTAAATACATTTTTGTCTACTTGAATCTGGAGTACAACTGTGATTTCCAGTGTTTTTATTGTAGTGACAGAGGTGTGTATAATGGATGATAAACAAGATAAATATTTGATCTGTGTCACCTGCAGTCTTTTTAGTATTGATTATAGTAATAGCACATTTTATTTGAATGATGCAACAAATATACCATGGACTAAAGTCTGAAGAAATAAAATCAGCAATATAATGAATTGGAAATATGGCCACTTAATCCAAAAAAATGATATGTCTGTACAATAATTCATGACAGTAATACATTTAATTAACAGAGGTGTACATTTTAGTTGTATATGCTGCATACAACATGGTCTGGTGTGTTATTCTGCTTGTCTGTTTTAACTGCCATTCAGCATTCTCCAAGCTAAGAATTCACGTCATTGCACATTACTACATCGGCATACTTTCAAGTGGGTCAGGATTCTTTTCTTGTCTTGCATAAATAAGATTTTGTGGTTATACTGTAATATCAAAGTAAGTGGACATAAGTTGTGAAAATAATCAGGCAGAACAGAATAGCAAGACCATACCCCAGTGACCTTAACTTCTTCAATAATTACTTATCTCTGGTTAAATGCACTTCAGGATTTAAACTATTACAAATCTGTTACTTCCTTTTCCCCAAAGTTGGTACAATCCCTTATGAATTTAAAAACATAAGGATAACAAAGGTAAAGTGAATGACTGGCTAAGGAATGAAAATAATGAATGAAGGAAAGAAAGGAAGGCGGGTGGAACGAGTAAGTAAAGAAGCAAGTCCTAAGGGGCTATGGGGCATTACAAACTTGGAAATACTGTTTTAATTAATGTTAGAGATCACAGATGTCCCATATGTGGTTACTGATGTCCTTACACATTCCATTTTGCATTACTTATAGATGGCTTCATTATGGCCTTATTTGTATTTCATGCTTATTTTTAATCAGTGCATTCATGGTGGTGTGGCAGGGAATACCTCCGGCTTGAACCCTGTACCTTGTATGCAGGTGTTAAGGGCCTGAATTCCCTACCCACCACCATTTGTAAAAAATTTGCAGATTTTTGCCTCATATTTGATCTGTTCTGTTCCACATAATATCTGTGGTTTCTAAATATTTAAATGCTTGATGTTTGATGGTGCAGTGGTAGCATTGTTGCCTCACAGCTATAGGTTCTCAGGTTTGATACTTGGCAGGGGTGCCTTCTGTGTGGGGTCTGCATCTTTTCCGTGGGTTTGCTTTTGTGTCCTCCCATGTTACAAAGACATGTCTGCATTATTTCTTCCTGGGCCTCTGCGGAAAATAGTTTTTTTGTTCCAAGTCAGACTGTCCTGGTTAACAAATGTTAAATAAAAGTGACAGGCATTTGAATTTCAGACTTCAGGTTTCTGAATGTTTAAATCCTTACATTTTTGATGGTGCAGTGGTGTGTTTTGCACAGGGACCTTGGCAGTAAAATGTATGGTGGTAACACAGCATTTTATTCTAGCAACTTTCCAAGATTATACAAGCAATGTTTAATGTGTCCCTGGTTTGGGGGCTTTTGACCCCCCCCCCCATAAATGTTGGCTTTTTCCAGATTTCTTGTGCTGCGAAGTTGAGATGCAGTTGAGTATTGAGTAGATTTTACAAGGAGCTGAGAGCTGCAGGGGAAGAGAAGTTTAGTGCTGCTTATGCTGAGTTAGCTCACATTGTTAATAGCACAACAGATTGTGTACTTGCTGTTGATGCAGAAGGCTGTGGGTTCTACTCCCACAAGGGGTGGATGCTGCCGTACTGAGAATGTCCTCCTTGGTGAAGATACTAACTATGAGCCTGTTATCAGTTTGCCATCCATTTCCTCTTGCAATATTACTAGCTTATCAATTTTTTAATGTAATACAGGCAATTTATTCCTCAGGGGCAACAGACACTATTTTTCGATAAAACCATGAAATATAAAGGTGTTTGCTAACAGCAACATCTTCACTAGTTACAAATTTCTTTAATGTGGAATGATTTAGATGACTTTTACTTCAGAGATTATGCATATTTACTGATAATGGACTGTAGAATTGTACATATTTGCTGAGAATGGTGGACTGTAGAATTGTGCATATTTACTGATAATGGTGGACTGTAGAATTGTGCATATTTACTGATAATGGTGGACTGTAGAATTGTGCATATTTACTGATAATGGTGGACTGTAGAATTGTGCATATCTACTGATAATGGTGGACTGTAGAATTGTGCATATTTACTGATAATGGTGGACTGTAGAAGTCTGAGTAGACTCTTATGATGGAAATGTTCTGAACTGGGCAGTTTTGTCATTATGGGTGCATGCATTTTGTTTCATTGCTTACTGGAAAAATGTTCAAAACAAATTTAAAACGCCCTCTAACAACTGTACTATATTGTACAAGGAATATAATTTAGTACAATCAGGAAGGTATATCAAAGAGCACATGTATGTTTCATATGCAAGGGGCCTATGATTTGAAAACAGCCCAAAATTTATCTTTATCTGCCACTGGCAAAACGTATTTTCTTTGAATGTGGGTTTCAATGCTGTTTCAATGAATGTGAGTTTCAAGGGCAGAGAAGTTTTAATGCTAAGTCTGTTTTCATTGTGAGACGGCATTGCTTTGTTTAGCAGATGTCTTAGTATTTGTGCTGTAAAATGCAAAATAAAATTTTCAAATAAAGTCCAAATCATCATAGAAGTAAAGCAGTATGCACATTAGTGTTTATGGTAAATGGAGTGAAATAGCCAAGTAATGGATCATTGGAATGGCTGCAGAGGCTCCATTCGACAATGATTTTGTGAGGGGGAAGGGCGGCAAACTCAGAGGCTCAACTGAACTATACCTCCCAACTGTCCAGATTTTCAAAGAATTAATAGATTTTTGCTTCTTATTTTTGGTTTGTTCCTCATACAATTTGTAGTTTTCTGGCAAATCATTTAGGAATTAAGTCACTAAATAATGATACACTGAGTTTCAGACTTCATAACCTTCAGAAAACGCATGCTAAAGTAAGACCTGTTATTCTATCAACTGTCTCAGTTTATACAAGAGCAATTTTAGTACTGTTTATATGTTCCTCCAATATATTTGGCCTTGTCCAGATTTATTGCATTAACAGTTTGAGAGGTACATGCAAATAAATTGCTTTATAGAATTAGACATAGCCAGCCTCTCAACTGTCCCTGATTTTGGCTCAAAATGTTGCTCTTCCCCCTAATAATCCCTCCACAAAATAGCAGTGTTGGAAGAAAACATGGAGGGTTTACAATTAAGAAATAACTGTAATAATCAAAGTTATAGATTACTTGAAATGCATGTAGATTCTTTTATTTTGTCAGCTGCTCAAGTTAGCAGTACTAATATTAAAGTGTCCCTTCTTTGACAGGTTCCCAGCTGTATTGTGTGGCTATTTTATATTTTTGCATCACATTTTTGGTTCATTTTTCATAAAATTGTGTTTATTTTGGCAAATTAGTGACAAATCATTAAAGACTGAAGTTAGAAAATAATGACAGACATTTTGAGTTTCAGATTTCATACCCTTTAGAAAATTCATACTAATGCAAAACCTATTCTATTATCTTTCTAAGTTTATAAGAGCAATATTTAAAAATTGTCCTTATTTTTGGGCCTTTGTCCCACTTCTATGTATGGCTTTGCCCAGATTTCTTGCTCTGAGGTTGAGAGGTAGGACAAATGTGTCAGGGCCATCACAGTCAGTCAGAGACATTTCAAATTGTGGCATACTTGTTGCACCCCACTCCCCCATGTAGTGACTCTGGATGTGTCCAAGCAAGGCAAGGAGTAGTTATGCAGTGTAACATGTGCAGAGTGTCCCCCCATCCCGGGTAAACACAAGTACTACAGTGGCTTTTCATCTGTCCTTGATTTTGCAGAATGGTCTGGTTTCTGTCATATTTTTGTACTGTTGATTTATGCTTATTACTCAAAGTGCCTGTTGCTCTGTGTTTAAGTAGCAATGCTTTAATGACCATAAGATAAGCTTGTCTGAGATCGTAAGATGCAAGTAAGCTTTAATAAGCATACTGTTAAAGAATTGCCAACATTGAAAGCCTTTCTGTTGTTGCCACGCAGAGAATACTTAACTAGATAATGTATAAGCCTTGGGTATTGAAGGACAGGATTACATTATTTTAAAAAGCTCATTACACTTGGAGACTTCCAGTCATCTCTACAGGCTTTACTTGTAAACTAAACAGAAAGCCAATCATTTGTGGTCCATAACCTGTACAGTAATCATTTAAGCAATGTATCTTGAGCTTGTTTCTTGTTTGCTTTTCATTTTTTACTTTGATCATGTTTTCCCCATGAAACAAGTAGATAGTTGTCAGGTAGCAGGTCTTTTTTGGATAAGAAACATTTTTACAAGTGGGGGCATCACAGAGATTTCTACTTTCAGCATGTTACTTGGTACTATAATAAAGGTGAATATAATTTATAATTAGAACTGCAGTGCAAGGAGAAGTGGTTTGAGTTGAGTGCTTCTTGTTTTTCTTATACTTGATTTTGACTGGCATTCCAGTAATGTATTTAAAAAGTAATTTATTTTTTCATGCCTCACAACCTTTTGTTTCCATCTAGATATTAAGTAAGCTGTCATGCAGCCAATGCATTGTAATATTTTTATTCTTCTACACTTATTTTTGTCTTGATTGGACTCTCATAATGATGGTTTGGCACTCAGGGCAGCGTATTTAATTAAAGTTTTAGTTTTTGTAGTTTTGAACATAGCTCCTCCCCTTTCTAGTTGGTCACACCCTTCCCATTGACCCCGCCCATTCAGCTGTCTCTTGCAGCCCCCCTTTGATTTGAAGTCACCAGCCGCCACTGGTCACTGTAGACAACTTTGAAAGGTTCAGACAGAGATGAAAAATATAAAGCGAGAGTACGTTGTGCAGCCCGATAAGTGCAAACACAAGGAGTGCTGGTGTTGGAGTTTGTAGGGTATAACATTCATTATGGTAGATTCACACAAAAAGCCATGTCATGTACTTACAACTGCAACAAAATGAGCAAAGTGAAAACTTGGTGTGCAGGTATGGCAGTATTTGCACACAGGTATAACAAGTGTGCATTGCACTAGTGATTCTGGTCAGTGCAACACCACAGACAGATTCAACCACTTGCCTTTTCCCTGTTAGCATCCTGCAGGGTTTGTATTTGCTAACATATGGCACAATACCTACACATCTCTGAAATGAAATCTGAAAGGCAATGGGGCATGCAATCTATAAGGTTTTTATCATGTGTGTAGTTCTTGACCATTTTGTGTGTGTTACCCAGCACATGCATCTTTTTAGGGTCTTATTCTCAATGTGTGAGTCCATGGTGCTATTGTGCTTGAATGTACTATTGGCTTTTATTATAGGGCGAACAGCTCTTCAGTGTTTTATATATATATATATATATATATATATATATATATATATATATATATATATATGGATCTAGGACACTTGCTCGAAAAAGCAAGTGCCCGAATCCATATATACCGATCACAGTTTAATGAAAGCACTTTAATCAAAAAAGCGCTTCCATTAAACTGTGGAAAAAAAAAACAAAACCACAAAATAAATGTTTTTGCAGGGGGGCTTTGCCCCTTGCAACCCCAAACATGGGGGGCTGTGCCCTTCCCACCCTCCTACTTAAATATTCCCACTCCAAGGTCGCACTACAGTGGAGTAAAGGAATATTCCCTTACTCGCACTGCAGTGCGACCGGCACACCACTCACACATACCCGAAATTGCTGCTTCGATGAACAGAAATTTCGGGTATGTGTGAGCATGAATTTGACTTTCGGTGAAAGTTAAATTCGCGCAAGTGTCTGGGTCCCATATATATATATATATATATATATATATATATATATATATATATATATATGGGCCTACTTTCATTCACTGAAAGTACACCTGTTTGAATCTCAAAAAGCCCAACTTACTTAAGTGAAACTGCAGTTTAACAAAAGGGCACTTTCACAAAACACAAATAAGCAAAATTAAAAAAAAAATAAAAAAATAAAATAAACACTAAAAACACAGTTTTGCCCCCCCTACACCCACTACAACCTTGTTAATTATATATACTAACTCCAAGATCGCACTGCAGTGTGGAAAAGGGTACATTTGCTCTAAACCTTATAGTCCCATTAAACCTGTAAAAAAAGAAGTAAAAAATACTGCACCTGTACTTCCACAGGATCCCGGAATGGCCAACAGGTATTTGCTTATTTGTATTTCATGAAAGTGCATTTTCGTTAAACTGCACTTTCGCTTAAGTAAGTGCAGCTTTTTGAAATTCGAAAAGATGGACTTTCTGTGAACAAAAGTAGACCCACACACACACACACACACACACACACACACACACACACACACACACACACACACATACACACACACACACACATACACACACACACACACCTATATATATATATATATATATATATATATATATATATATCTATATATAAAATACACACACACACACGCATACACACACAGACATGCACGCACACTCATGCACACGCATGCACACACACAGACACACACATATGCACACATACATTCGTATATGCATATAACTGTGGGGCAATGTTTTTTGGGAAAATGAAGGTTTTCCAGGTGGCTACCTTTTCATTGACACTAGAAGTACTGATGTGCCTTTCTGCATCACAGACTGTAGATGGCTGCAGCTGTTTTGCAGCACAATGCTAGGCCACAACATTGGGACTCTGTGTATCTAACTGCAAATTGTATTAGTTGTGATATTCCAGTGTTACTAATTTGCTTATAGCCAGTGAAGGTCAGGCAGATTAGGTACAGTGTAAGATAAGCAGGATCCTGCCATGATGTGCTCTCCTATGTCTTAAATATGAAACAGGCTTTTCTCTGCATCTCCCAGAGTTGTAGCTTCATGTAATCTGTACCATAGGAATCAGAGGAAATATAAGCCTAGTAGACCAGAGGCCATATATATGTTGCCAATAACTAGCATCAGGCTTTACCAACATTTTTAAGGAGGGAAAGGCCTGTAAGTCCTGGAGTTTCTTTTAGATTGAATGCTAACAGAGAACTGCACTACCTGAAATGCAAGGGGACTCCATTCCAGAAAAAGAAGAGACATTGAATGATGAAGCCATCTCTCTATTTAGTTTTATATGTTCCCTGTTAGGAAGTTAGATATCTTGTTCTAGCTGGCTGCAATATGTGCACATCAAGGAAAAAATAATTCTTGGATAATGACATCCACAAGAACATGGAAAACAAGGTGCAATCTCTATGACATGAATAAAAGGAGATTGATCTCTGTCTTTTCTGGTTGTTAAAACTTTTAAGGCCAGAAATTTCATTTGTTAGGAACCTCTGTAGTTTTTCAAGATTTTTGATATATCTATTGAGATAGCTGCCAAAGGGTGCATCATATTCTAAGATAGGTCTGCTGAGGCAGAGTAGAGGGGAGAATAACTTACTTCATTTCTGAAGAAGTGCCCTTGGTGATTAATTCATAGGATTATAGTATCACAGGAGGTTACTAGGCTATTAGCTCCAGATCCTTTTTAAGTCTAGCTATTAATGCCCACATTTTCTCAACAATCAATGCCCATATACTAGAATGGTTTCAGTATATGCCTGTGCCTTAGGGCATCAACAAACTGCCCTTGCCCATAAGGGCCAAAGGTAACAAGACAGGGGTGAATTTATGATTTCCCATCAATTGGTCCAAACTGCATTTGAATAAGCTTAGGGAAGAGCTCTGTTTCACATGAATCTCTTACAGGAATTAAAAATATATAACTCTGATTAAATACAAAGTCAAAATGTCATAAGCAGCATAATTAATTGATCTGTTTATGTACTCACTCCCCTTGGAATAACACAATCAAAAGATGGTACAGAATAATAGGTGAAAGTGTTGGCAGTCAAACCCAAAGCATCAGAAGAATACATCAGGTTATTTATTTATTTGGGGCAAATCCAGAGCTACAGGAGTCCAATACTAAGATCTAAGCATAGCAAATTACAAAATCTATTCAGTTAAAAGAACATTTCAGGGCAGAAGTGCTCTGTTCAGAGCTTAAGTTAAAGTAACAAGTGTTAAAACCTCTTTTCAGCACGTAGCAAAGCAAACGGACAATTTTATTCAGAATCGTGCCGATGCTGAACAATGTAGATAGATATGGACAGAAGAGAAGCAGATTATATAAAGTCCAAACCACCATTGTTTGCCTTCATCAAGATAAAACAATACACTAGCAAGTAACACTGTGTCAAAAAATAAAGTCTGAGCGCTTTCATCCAAAAATACAAGACTTCATTCTTCATTGTGAAGTAATTCTTTGTTTTGGATGAAAACACTCAATATTCATTTTTGGACTAAGTATTACTTGCTTTTGCATTTTTTTTTCCTGAGGACAAACTTTGATGGTTTGGATTTTATTAGTTGCAGGTTTGCCTCCACACTCTACTGGGATTTGTTATTTCTCTGAAGATTATATGAGGTCTTAATTAAATGAAATATCTTTAATGACAGTGGAAAGCTAAATAAGAATAGACAGATCTACACACAGATGCCACATGTAGCAAAGAAGCATGTGACTTCTTTCTACTTTAAGAAGACACTGAAGAGTTACTAATGCTCAAAAACTAGGCATAATAGAAAAATGCCATATGTAATGCCTGTATTGATACTACACAAGAGACCAGGATTAGATCAAATAACAACAGAAGTCATAAATTATCAGAAACATGTGCTGTCTCTATAGGACTTTAAACAATCAGATCCTCATATAATCATAACATTCGCTTGATATCTGAGAGATAGAGGTATATACAGCCGAACGGATAAGGGAGCTATGGGTGTTATCTCGTCTCTTGAGGAACTTCACATATACATTTGCAAAATATGCAGATTAAAAACAATTAAAGGCTATTTTTCAATACCCCCAAATCAAAGCATCCACTAAAAGAATAAGAAATGGCACTTAAGGTTTCAGTATTAATTCACACTGTTGTGCAGAAATGAAAAACAAAATGAAAAATATGTGTGAAGTCACAACAAAATGTGAAGATGAGCACTGGGGGTTCTAATGATTGTGGGAGCATAGCTGCTGAATATGCAGTAGCAAGGTATTAACAAGGTGAGAGAGAGAGAGAGAGAGACAAGAGATTAAGCCAAACACCTATTTAAAAAAAAATGAAAGGGCAATACAGAAATGACGTCTGATATAAAACAATGAAGTGGCAGAATATTTTTTTAAATGATTCCAGGCTAACAACAACCAGGGAACACAAATGTGTTGACTGAAGACAGCAGGAACTGATGAAGTCATAGAGAAAATGCTGAAGCTCTTTGGTGTACCAAGAAAAGACGTTTACTCCAAAGTAACTCAAATACAAATGTCCAAGCTCCAAAGAGGATACAGACTGATTTGAATTATGATGTGTAATAACCACTGCAGAAAAAAGAATACATGTTAGTTGTCACTAAGGATGATACAGGTCCCTGTTGCAGAATGAGTATCTTCTACATCCTCACATGTAGTTATATCAGCTCTTGAAAAAATACGTCTTTGTGATTTCTTTGGAGTTGACACCACTGAGCTCCCACCTCCAGTTTCTGAAGCATCCATGTCCCTGTTTTACTGTATCTAGAGATATGTCACACTAGATGCATGAGTTAGTCATAATGGCCATTATCCAGTAGGATGTCCAGTGATTTTCTTCAGAATACATTGATATGGATGAAGACTGGGCACATATAAAGCTGCTGAACCCTAGAAATCATCAAAAATACATTTGAATAACAGTTAGCAAAGCTCACCACATTACAGCAAAGACAATACTGCAATATTATAAGAAGACCTTCTAATCATCACTGTAGTCTGTTATAGAACAGACTATACACAAACATAAGCAGAATGTTCCAGCCAAGGTACAATTAACACCGACTGTGGTGCAGGAAAATCTACCGAAGGGTATTCAAATGTGTGATACAGAGGGAATTGTAGTGCTTAAGATATGTGAAAAACACTTTATTATAATACATCACCTGTAATTAGGGCATTTGTATAGTTCTAACAACCTTGCTTTATGCTGAATACCTCATTTAAGCTTGCCTGTATGCCATAAAAGTACATTGGCTGCAAAATTCTGTGTATGTTCTGGTGTAGTGATGGTTATCTATGAAATATATTTGATGATTGTAGAGTGGAAAGATTTGATGAGAATGCTATCACCTGGATTTATCAGAGTTATTTATGCTGAGATTATAGACATTGCATTTTTGTTTCTGTTTTGTGCCAGGTCCTAAGCCCTTCCCTATGGACCAGGAAGATGGTAACAATGCTCACTTCATATAGAAGCATGTTTCAACATACCTTCTAACCCCCACTGTACAGTGACCATCTAGTCACAGGAATGCATAAAACGAGAGACTGAGAAAATAAGTTAAAGAAATCAGTGGCCGAAATGATATTAAAATTGATATACATTTTTTTTCAGTTTTCTGAATGAAAATTTGATGAAAAGAGTAGTAAAGTGAAAAAAAAACATTTATGTGAAACAGATGTGTAGTGGCAACCTAGAAAAAAATTCAAATTAGCACTTCAACTTATTCATAAACAAGAATGAGAAAGTGAGGTCAACGTGTACAAGAAGGGATAGATGCAAAGGGGAAGAGTAAAAGTTTCATTATGCTAGTGGCAGTAGTCATTTTCAGTTGATCGATAAATATTTTTATTCCTGCACATCTGAGCAACAGATTTGTTTTATTTTTAGGACTGATTTCCATTAACCATCTGAATAAAAAGCATTCTTTCCTTTCTAACAATTATTTTCCCATAGTCACCAAATGAAGCACTCCAGCAATACTCAGCCTTGGGGTAAACTAAAATCTCCCTTCATGAGTTTATTCATGGAATGGTGTGTCAATAAAACAAATGCATTTTTTTCCAAAAAATAGTTAAGTATGAAATGCTTTTTAACTATGCAGTACAATATTTTATCTTTAGCTCTATGTGCATTGTACTGCTCTTTTGTGTAATTATAACCCTACATATATAAACTGCTAATTTGCACTCTAAAACTAGAATATTTTGAATTCTTTAAGAGAAAGATATGCTAATTATCTATGTGCATTAATGAATCAAATTCACAAACATGACTTCAATGAATAAATGGCTAATTATAAAATGAGACAATTATAACAACATGTAATTATTGTAAACATTCTGACTTTATGCCCCTTCTGTCTGAGCTTAATAGCAATGAACATTACTGCTAAATTCTGCAAGGACCATGCCTTAAAATGTGAAACTAATTACAGTAAACATTTCATTTAGTATGTCGAACGTTTAAATATATGGATTTCAAGTGGCCATTAAATTCAGGAAAAAATGTTAAATACAGTAGGCTTTGCAGCAGTGATGGACATTTTTGGGAACAGATGCAAACAAAAAGAGGGAAAGAAAGAAAGGACTGCTGATGATTTGTGAGCTACAAGAGAAATCAGTGCGACTCTAAACTGTATCTTTCAAATGGAAAAAGATTACTGTTTTCTCCCAACTTTTTTATCTTATTTGCTATATTCCCATCATGCTTTCCGATATCTGACAGTTTGAAGTGGCAAAAGACCCTACTGGACAACTGTCAGATTCAATGAAGGATATAACAGAGAATTTGATCGTGTGTCATCTTCTCTTCAAAATATAGTCACATTGGAAAAGTGATATGTCTGTCAAAGCTGAGATTTCAACACTTGGAAAAACAGTCATTTTTTTTTTCACAAACTGTCCAATTATGTTAGAGGGCATGATCCTAATGTGTGTTTATGCTAAAAGACTTAGAGGCTGTCAGTGATCCAGAGCATTTATAAAAATGTATATATTCTACTTCTAAAGATATGTTTACAGAAATAATAAAATATATAAATAGGTATGTCTGTGTGTGCATTATATAGCTATGTGTATGCACAGGCTCACTGAAACAGTCACAGACGCACACAGATACCAGCTCGGTTAAGAAGGGGACTATTATTTCTTGATTTAATAGAAACTAACAACTGTTAAGGAGTACTAATAGTTTGTAAAGCCTGTCTGATTCACTACGAGTCAGAAGGATCACTATACTTCAGAGCAAGCTAAAGAATTATTGCTTAAGGACCTTTCTAGCTCTAGTTTTATTTTCGGGAAGACAGCAGTATTCTAATTCAGGTCTATTCATTTAGCTTATTTCTGCTTCAAAGGATTATTTCTGTTGCACTTGATTTATAGAGTTATAGTTTAAGGTGTCAATTTTTTATTTTAAATTCAGGTATCAATTATTAATAAAACTATTTATTGTCCAGAAACCCCACCAACACACAACAAACATACCAAATGATTACCACATGGCCATTATTTGTCTGGCCAACCACCAAATCTTGAATTTATTCATGAACAGAACTGAAACCATTGAATAACAATAGAAATCCAAATGCCAAAACATTGTAATAAATAAACAATGCAAGTTCATAAATACAGGAATGGCAAAACTCCTTAGTGCTCAGCCTCCCAAAACAGTGTCACTAAACCTTTGACTCAAATACAATCAAAGCATCCCATGGAGAACCATGTAACACTGCTCACGCCTACCACTGATATATCTGACAATATCAAAAAAAGAGGGGGGGGCTTCACTTGAATGAATAAGCTTACTAGACTGCCAAGGGCCCTTGTTTCTTATTAACTGTGCTTGACTATACCTGCCTAACCGTCAGTATATAAAAACTCCTTAGCTAAATCCTGTAAAAATAAAGCCTTGTGAACACTGAATGGATCCAGAACAAAATCACTTAGATGTATTGTATCCCATTTATACCAGACCAAGTCTCTGTCTACAAAGTTCCATCATTCAGTCCATCAAAAACCTAAAGAACAAGCTGCCCTAGATATATTGTGATTAATAAATCTTCTTGCACCTTCAGTGATCAAAAATAAACTTAAATGACCCCCTTCCAGACTAGCCTGAGGGGAAATAGCTGAATCAAACTATGATACTCCCTGGAAACCTCTGCTGTAAACTTAACACATCCAGAATGATCTATGAAAGACTCCTATACTTTGAGATTTTGCCCAGATTATTCCCTCTAAGATGAAAGACAACAGCCTCAACTAGCTGTTTGTTAGTAATCATGAAAATAAGCAATATTTCCATATGTACTAATACCTTAATACCTCAAAAACAAGCGACTTACACTGTGTTGTATGACACCAGGTGAAACCTTAAATGTTGTTGAAGAAAACTGTCTGATATATGCACAGTAAGTTTCACAACTTGAGAGATATCCAGTATTATTTGTATTGTTAATTATACAATTAAACACATTTCATATTTCTGTAAATATCTCAATAAATGTGTACTTTTAGAGGAATTACTTGTTGTCACATGAAAGCTTATGCCTGATTAATGAAAATGTATTAACTACACATATCTAAGTTGCATAGTTTTCAAGATATGATAATGTGTTTGTGAAAGTTTAGAAAAAAATATAATTAGGGGTTTGCATGCATTATAATAAATTATAGTATTTATGGAAAAGACTATGAATGCACTGACTGTTATAACTCTAAACAACACTTCTTACTGATCAGCACTGGCATTTGTACAATTTTAATAGCATTTATTTTTCACAAAATTTGTACATTTGTTTATATTATGCTTTTATCAGCTCTGCCAATCTGAAATGAGTGAGAGTAATACTTACCCTATACGACTCCATGAAACCTCAATGCCTTCTTCAAACCAGAGTCAGACTGCCTAGGATGAAGTGATCTGCTACCCAAATCCTAAAGTCTAAACCATATTTGGGAAACCAAGCCAACTTTCTCCAAAGCAAATGGCCACCTCACTAGACATAGCATAGCAGAACATCTGTTTGCCTCTCTAAAACTAGCAGCTGAATCTTCCCAAATTGATCTTAGATTTGACCAGTCATATGAGGACTGCTTGGTATATAACAAATCCTTCTGAACAGGTAGAAGTCCCCAACAGCTCATTAATCCTGAATGTCTCTTCATAAATGAAAAGGCCCACAAAGCAAATGACTCAAAAGAAGATGACACCACATACATCCTTCAACATAAAGTTTAACAACTGGTTACAGAAATGTGACCTGTTATTAACTGTTCCCCTCCACCTCTCTCCATTCTCACAGTTAACTTTTTTTGTAAAATATACCCACTCCAACAAATTAACCACTGCACTCAATGCCACAAAATGCACCCAAACTAAAAGTACTGAGTCACCTAGCTTCTACCTGTTTACTAAATAATGTGCCACCAGCCCTGACCAAACTTTTCCTTTAAGTGGTCATTTATACAAAAAACTGTAATTGCCCACTAGGCAGAATTATACACTTTCTTGGTAAACATTGCTCAGTAGTATTAAATCAACTACCTCTCTGTAGCATGCTAACTTCCCAAACTTCCTTTGGTGGATTTGTAACTCTTCTGCCGAGGGGGCTAATGCTAAATATTTGTTAAACTGAAAACAAGATAGACCATCAGTAAGAGTACTCACATTTCCTGGTGGACTGCACCACCAACTTTCTCAACATCATCTGAAGTAAGCTCCTGCCAATGAGGGTGACTCCTATTCCTAAGTTATCATAAAGACTCCTTCCCTCTTTTCAACTGTAAACATTCCATACTTGAATCATGTCCATCCTGGTCTACCATCCTGCCTAACTGTTCAGACTTAAACGAAAGTTCCTGAGCAGATGTTCATGGACAGTAATTCCTGCCTAGGGCAAGCACTTATTGTTTTACAAGTCCATTTTTATCTGTTGAATTGCAGATGATAGCTGGAGTCCTAAAAATTTGAAATGGAATAGTATAAACTAAAACAATAAGTAAGGAGGTCACTGAAAAACCAATCAGTAAAAACAAAATGAAAACTCCAGCAAAGCTAGATCTTCCACTAAGTGACCTTCCAAACCTCTTGTGTCAGAGGCACATGGGATATATGCAAATGATCCTTATGAACATCAGGTGCTTCAACTAACTGGCAATTCTGAATGTCCATGATTTGTTTCATCATTTTACTGGACAATTTCAGGCCAATAAAGCCAAACCCCACTAGCTGTGGATATGCATATTTCGGCCTTGCTATGACCTTGTCAGCACAGCACAAGCAGAGTGTTGACTAAGAATTAGAAACACAGGGCTGTTATACCCAGCTGATGTCCATTATCATTAGGGTCATTGCAAAAATATTTCAAACAACAAACTAAAACAATAGTAAGGAGGTCACTGAAAAAACAATCGGTAAAAACAAAATGAAAACTCCAGCAAAGCTAGATCTTCCACTAAGTGACCTTCCAAACCTCTTTTGTTAGAGGCACATGGGATATATGCAAATGATCCTTATGAACATCAGGTGCTTCAGCTAATTGGTAATTCTGAATGTCCATGACTTGTTTCGTAATTTTACTGGACAATTTCAGGCCAATAAAGCCAAACCCCCCACTAGCTGTGGATATGCATATTTCGGCCTTGTTATGACCTCATCAGCACAGCACAAACAGAGTGTTTGACTAAGCATTGGAAACACAGAGCTGTTATACCAAGCTGATGTCCATTATCATTAGGGCACTGCAAAAATATCCCAAGCAACAAACTAAAACAATAAGTAAGGAGGTCACTGAAAAACTAATCAGTTAAAACAAAATGAAAACTCCAGCAAATCTAGATCATCCACTAAGTGACCTCCCAAACCCAGTGTTGGCTGGTGACTTCAAATTAAAGGGGGGCTGCAAGAGACAGCTGAATGGGTGGGGCCAAAGGGAAGGGGTGTGGCCAACTAGAATGGGGTGGAGCTATGCTCAAAACCACAACAACTGGAACTTTAATTAAATACGCTGCCCTGGGTGCCAAACCATCATTACAAGAGTCCAATCAAGACAAAATGAAGTGTAGAAGAAAAAATATTTCAATGCATTGGCTACATGACAACTTACTTATCTAGATGGAAACACAAAGGTTGTGAGGCATGAACAAATAAATTGCTTTTTAAATACATTACTGGAATGCCAGTCAAAATCAAGTATAAAAAAAACAAGCAGCACTCAATTCAAACCACTTCTCCTTGTACTGCTATAATTTATATATAAGCTTTATAAAATTACCAAGTAACATGCTGAAAGTAGCAATCTCTGTGATACCCCCACTTGTAAAAATGTTTCTTATCCAAAAAAGACCTGCTGCCTGACAACAACTATCTACTTGTTTCATGGAGAACACATGATCAAAGTAAAAAATGAACAGCGAACAAGAAACAAGCTCAAGATAAATTGTTTAAAGGATTACTGCACAAGTTATGGACCACACATGATAGATTGGCATTCTGTTTAATTTACGGGTAAAGCCTGCAAAGACAATTGCAAGTCTCCAACAAATGTAATGAGCTTCTGAAAATTCTGTAATCTTGTCCTTTATTACAAATACTGTCATATGCATTTCAATACCTAAGGCTTATTCGTTATCTAGTTAAGTAAATATTATCTGCATGGCAACAATGAAAAGGCTTTCAATGTTGGTAATTCTTTAACAGTATGCTTATTAAAGCTTACTTGCATCTTACAATCTCCAACAAGCTTACCTGATGGTCACTAAAGCATTGCTACTTTAATACAGAGCAACAGGGCACTGCAACAGCATGCATTTTCTGAATAATAAGAAGCATAAATCAACAGTATAAAAATATGACAGAAAACCAGAACATTCTGCAAAATCAAGGACAGATAAAAAGCCACGGTCATACTTGTGGTCTACCTTGGATGGGGGAATACTCTGCACACTTACACTGCATAACTGCTCCTTGCCTTGCTTGGACACATCCAGAGCCACTACAATGGGGAGTGGAGTGCAACAAGTAGGTCACAGTTTGAAATGTCTCTGGCTGACGGTGATGGCTCTGACACTCATACCTCTCAACCTCAGAGCAAGAAATCTGGACAAAGCCATACATAGAAGTGGGACACAGGCCCAAATATAAAGACAATTTTTAAATATTGCTCTTATAAACTTAGAAAGATAGTAGAATAGTAGTAGGTCTTACATTAGTATGAATTTTTGAAGGGTATGAAATCTGAAACTCAAATGTCTGCCATTATTTTCTAACTTTAATCTTTAATGATTTGCTACTAATTTGCCAGAAAACCACAATTGTATGAAAAACAGACCAAATATGTTATGCAAATATACAATACAGCTGGGAACCTGTCAAAGAAGGGACAACTTTTTAAAATTAGCACTGTTAACTTGAGCAGCTGACAATAGAGCATCTACATGCATTTCTGAAATAAAAGTAATCTATAATTCTGATCATTACAGTTATTTATAATTGTAAACCCTCCACGTTTTCTTCCAAAACTGCCACTTTGCAGAGGGATTATTAAGGGGAGAGCAACATTTTGAGCCAAAATTGGAGACAGTTGAGAGGTTTGGATATTCCTAATTCTATAAAGTGATTTATTTGCACGTACCTCTCAACCTCTTAATGCAGGAAATCTGGATATGGCCAAATATATTGGGGGGACATACAAACAGTACTAAAAAGACAGTTGATAAAATAACAGGTCTTGCATTAGCATGCATTTTTCTGAATGTTATGATGTCTGAAACTCAATGTCAGTCATTATTTAGTGACTTCATTCCTAAATGATTTGGCAGAAAACCACAAATTTTATGAGGAACAAACCAAAAATAAGAAGCAAAAATCTATTAATTCTACAAAAGTCTGGACAGTTGAGAGGTATAGTTCAGCCAGGGCTGTCTGGGTTTGCTGCCCTTCCCCCCCTCCCAAAATCATGGTCAAATTGAGAGTCCTCCCTGCAGCCATTCCAATGTCCCATTCCTTGGTTATTTCGACCCATTTGCCATAAACACTGTAATGTGCATACTGCTTTACGTCTGCAATGATATGGATTTCATTTGAAAGTTTTATTTTATATTTTACAGCATAAACCCTAATAGATACCTGCTAAACAAAGCAATGCAGTCTCACAATGAAAATAGACTTAACATTAAAACTTCTCTGCCCTTGAAACTCATATTCATTGAAACAGCATTGAAACCCACATTCAAAGAAAATACATTTTGCCAGTAGCAGATAAATAGTAATTTTGGGCTGTTTTCAAATCATAGGGCCCTTGAACATGAAACATGCACATGCTCTTTGATACACCTTCCTGACTGTATTAAATTATATTCCTTGTACAATACAGTACAGTTGAACTGCCCAGTTTAGAACATTTCCATCATAAACGTCTACTCAAACTTCAACAGTCCACCAGTATCAGTAAATATGCATGATTTCTGAAGAAGTAAAAGCCATCTAAATAATTCCACATTGAAGAAATCTGTTAACTAATGAAGAGGTTACTGCTAGCAAACAACTTTATATGTCATTGTTTCATCTACAAATAAAGTGCCTGTTACCCTTGAGGAATAAATTGCTTATGTTGCATTAAAAAATTATAATGCTAGTAATATCACAATAGGGAATGGATAGCAAACTGATAACAGATTCATAGTTACTAGGTATCTTCGCCAAAGAGGACTGCAGCATCCATCCCTTTAAAACAGAGTACAGCATCAGCAATAGATCTACCTACTGTGGGAGTAGAACCCACAGCCTTCTGCATCAAAAGCAAATACACTACCTGTTGTGCTATTTACAACATAAACAGACTTGGCATAAGAAGCACTGAACTTTTGTTCCCCTGCAGCTCTCAGCTCCTTGTAAAATCTACTCGACATTCAGCTGTATCTCTGAACTTTGCAGCACAAGAAATCTGAACAAAGCCAACATTTATTTGGGGGGGGGGCAAAAGCCCAAAAACCAGGGACACATTTTAAACACTGCTTGTATAATGTTGGAAAGTTGCTAGAATAAAATGCTGTGTTACCACCACATATTTAGCTGCCAAGTATTGAACCCAGGTCCCTGTGCGAAACAGCCAATGCAACATACCACTATGCCAAATCATCAATTTTTATGAAAGAAAGGAAGACTGAAACTTAAATGGCTCTGATTTAGTGAATTCAGTTCTCACCATAGCTGTCAACATCTTAGCACAAAACACCTGAACAAAGCAAATAATGGTGGAATACAGCCTCCAAACATTTTCAGTGAGTTCAGTTATCACCATAGCTCTCAACCTTGGCACAAAAAACCTGGATGAAGCTAATAATGGGGGAGTACAGTCCAAAAAAATAGGGACAAATATCCACTGAGGACACCAGAGCAAACCCACGGAGGACATGCAGACTCCACACCGAAGGCACCCCAGCCAAGAATCAAGCCAGACAACCCATAGCTGTCAGGCAACACTGCTACCACTGCACCACTGCACTACTGTCAGTTTTAAGTAACAAAAATACAGAAATCACAGATTTTATGAGGAACAGAAGAAATATGAGGCAAAAATCTGCAAATGCTTTAAAAACTGTGGTGGGTAGGGAATTCAGGCTCTTGTCACTTGGGCCCAAGGTACAGGGGTCAAACCTTATTCTCTACCCACCACCATGACGCAACTGGGGCATTACACACACCTGTCTCCAGAATGACCATGCAATCCAATCTCTGTACTGGCAAATCTGTTTGTGAATGAAATCCTGCATACTGGTCTCAGTGATCTCTGGGTTGGGAGGGTGGAGTTGACTGCCTAACTGAGCAGGCAGGAGCTTAGGAATGCCTGACCATGCATGCTTGGAGTTCTGGTCTGCCTAACACAACAGCCAGGAACTAAGCATGCATGCGTAGGAGTCCAAGATATTTTTTTTATATGTTCTACGGGGGACTGGGGACTTTATTTATGCACAGGTGGTGGACCCATTTTACAGGTGGAAGGGCTGCAGTCCCGCAGTCCTATAGCATGAGCCGCCCCTGGCCAAACGTCTTGTGTCAGAGGCACATGGGATATATCCTTATGAACATCAGGTGCTTCAGCTAACTGGCAATTCTGAATGTCCATTGCCAATTAGCTAAAGCACCTGATGTTCATAAAGATAATTTGCATATATCCCATGTGCCTCTGACACAAGAGGTTTGGGAGGTCACTTAGTGGAAGATCTAGCTTTGCTGGAGTTTTCATTTTGTTTTTACTAAATGGAATAGTACAAGAAAACTCATACAGCCGAAAACTGAGCTAATCAGTCTTGTAGCTTCTTTCACAGTTGTGTCAGGACTGTGATCTACCACCAGATTTGAGCTTCATTTAGTCATTTATTACCATGTTACTGGTAAATTTCTGCATAGTCTGGTGCCTTAGTCTGTGGTGGGATTGCAGTAGTCACAATATTATGAATTCTGCTTCAGAGATTTGTGCTTCAGTACTTTTTATAGCTGTATATACCTACTTAAAGTTGCATGCTGGTGCCTTTCTGTTTAACCTGCTACTGTTTTCCCCTGTTCTTTAAGCCTAAAAGTTTCTAAAATTCTAACCATAGGACTTGAGCTTTGGTATTAGCTTTATTTAACTGAATACCTCTCTAGCAAATCTGCTATATTTAGCATAGAGCTACATTCATAGGTACATAGGTTCATAGGTAGGTACTAGGCTATCAGCCCTAGGGTCTATACAAGCCTAGCCATAATGATTCCCTGGCTATTGCTTTCTACAAATATTTACTTTCTTGGATCCCTGTTGAGCAGGGGTACTGATGTGATCCCTGGGGTGAATTTCCTATCTCCCATCCAATCGTCAAAGTTCCCCTTGAAGAGGCATTGAAGCACTATGCCTGACATGTATGGGCAGCCTGTTCCAGAGTATGGGGAGTCTCTGGGTCAGGAACCCATCCCTCCAGCATATTCTATTCATTGTGATGACAAGGTTAAGATCCCTGGAGCATGTGATTTGGAGGGATTGGGATTTCCTTTAGGGTAGCATTTCTAACAACTCTGGGTTTGACATGGCCTTGTATGTTATTCAGAGATCGCATCTGAGTAGGCGATATGCGACAGAGTATAGCTGGAGTTTCTTTAGATGGTCAGCATAAGGCATCTGCTTTAGGCCTGTGATTCTTTTTGTGAGGTATTTCTGCTGGCTTTCTAGTTGCTGCAGATGTCTTGTGAGGTACATACCAAACGGGGCATTGTATTCTATAATGGGTTTAATGAGGGATGAGTACAGAGGGACAATGACCTCCTTTTTTTTGGATGAAAAGCCCTTAGTGATGAGGTGTGCCACGTAGAAGGATTTTCTAACTGTTGTGGCTATGTGGTTATCAAAGGTGAGATCACTATCCACCTGTGTCCCTAGGTCTCTTATCATACTTTTGGTGTTTAGTGTACTGCCACCTATGTGGTAGTTCACAGGTATGTGTTTTTTCCTAAAGGGGACAACTATACATTTTTTGGCATTTAGCTTGAACCAATGGCTCTGGCACCAGGCATCTGTTTCGGTAAGGCCCTTTTGTAGTATATCCACATCATTTGAATATTCAGTAATGGCTCCCAACATGCAGTCCATGTCCAAATATCCTCATCAACCTCTACAGAACTCACCAAAAGCAACACCAGACATTACACACTTGCCTACACCAAGTGAAGCCCCAAGAGCAAAGCCCATATGGCAAGGCAACACGTTACCCAGAACTCTTGTCATAGGGGACTCCATTGTATGCCCCCTCACAAGACTGATCAAGGAAAATATAATTGTTGGTTGCTTTTCTGGTGCCAGGATCTGCCAAGAAAAGCATGCCTCAAGTCACAACACCACAGGTACCACAATGATTATCTTATGGTCCATGCAGGTGTTAATGACCTAAGATGTACTTCCCTGGACTATATGATGAGACATTATTGATCCCTCTGAATGAGTGTCTCTGGCAGGTATGTGCCTTGCATTGAGCAACATTCTACCTTCACCAAGGATGATGCCACAGTGCAAACAAAAAATGACAGACTTCAATAAATTGACTTTGTTTCTAGTGTCTTTCCAGGGAGATTCAGTATTTGTCAGCATGGGAGCATATGGTTAACAAAGCACATTGCTTTGCAAAGGATGGTTTGCATGTTCCCCCTATGCTTCTGAATAGTGGATAAAAATTTATCAAACCCCCCAGAGCAATTTTTAGGCAATGACAAATTGAGAAACCTACCAAAACAGCAAATATAATCCACAGAAACCTAAAAGTTCTACTGCTTAATGCTAGGAGCCTAAACAAGAAACTCCACACATACATGTTCTCTTCACTCTGGGGAGTATAGACATTTGTGTCATTACTGAGAAATGGTTTAAATCCACAAAAAGTACTCTGGCATTACAAGTCTTCAGTGCTTCCACACATTTAGACCATCAGCTGCACAGACAAGGAAAAAGGTGGAGAAGTCTCAGTCAATATTAACAGCAAGCATAACTATACATTGGTTAAACAGGATAATGCCCTGGAATGTATCCATGTGCAAATCAATATAGACAAAGTCCCATACCATATCATAGCAGCAATAGATCACCGTGTATGTCCCTAGAATCCCATAGCTGATTCTAGACCTAATGGAGATACTTACCATTAAACCAAATACCCTATTCATGCGAGACTAACTAGCACTCTTTAGATTAGGGAACATAGGCTGCCTCATACTCACAGGCAAAATGATTCCTGGACTTTATTAGCACAAATACTCTTGACCAGATGTTAAACAAAATCACCAGAGGTTTGAACATACTGGATCTGATAGTCACTAATACTGGAGAGTGCTGCACTCCCTCCCAGACTCACATCCTCACTTGTGAGGTTGAACCACAAAGTTGTCTTCTTTGAAGTAAAATTCAAATTAGTAACCCCAAGAAAACCTTGTGATAGGAACTTTTCTAAAGCAAACTACTTCCTATTAGGCAATAGTTTGTGAAAAAACCCTCCTGACACTGAGTTCAACTCAACCTACGTGGAATTATTCACAGAGACCAGTACAACTATGAAAATGGTTGTAGATTGGCTAGTGTACCAACTAGAAGTAAACTCAAAACTAGCTTAGAACAAACCACACTGAGGGAATCCTAACCTTAGTAGGGTATATAATAAAAAAAAAATCATGGGTAAAGTCAGGAACAACAACTTTCATAATGACAGCATCTCTCTAAACTAAACAGGAAACTAGGAGGAATAATCAAGTTCAACATGGTCAGTTGTGATGTCATGATAGCTGTACAGGCTAAAAACAACTGCAAGACCTTCTACAGCTATGTCCAAAGCCTCAAAGACAGCCCACATCAATGTGCTAGAGTGGTGGTCAGTGGTGCCACCTTCACTGAGTAGGGAGAAACAGTGTATTTCTGGTAACAAATTCAGCTCAAACTTCATAAATCACTCCCCTCTGCCACCCCCATGAAATACCCACAGGCATACTCACCCAACTATTAACAGGGAGCAGGTCTTGGCTTCACACTGCTTGAGTCACTTCTCAACTATAGCCTCAATACAAGCTTTGTACCATGACAATGGAGGACTGTGACAGTTATCCCACTTCACAAGGATGGACCATCAACTGCTTCCAGAAACTAGAGACCTAGTAGTCTGACTAGTCAAATATGCAAAGCATGGGATGAATTATTTTGGAAATTATCAAAGACATACAAACTTTCAGGCACTGGACCCAACTCTGCTTGGTATTTTTAAGGGAAAGTCATGCCTACTAAACCTACTGGACTTCTTTGAAAAGTTTACCATGGCAATGGATAAGGGGAAAACAGTGCATACCACCTACCAGGATCTTGCTAAGGTGTTTGATACAATACCCCACTTGGGTACAGTTGACAAACTCAATAAACTGGGCATGAACCCTTACATAACTCACTGGTTTGCAAGTTGGTTCACAGACAGGACCCAGGAAGTTAAGACTGGTGATACCACTTCTCCTACGTGACTGGTCTCCAGCAGGGTACCTCAGAGCCCTGTACTGGGGCCACTCCTATATGGCATGTACTTCTCAGAGATAAAGGCTAATCTCAAGGGCATTTGGCTGTCTGAGTTTGCAGATGACTGCAAATTAGGAGCTATCATAGATTCTCCCATGACCCAAACAGCTTACAAGAGGGTCTAACACAGACAAATGACTGGATTCAAAGCCTTACACTATCAGTCAATGTTAAGAAACGCATTTTAGTGCCTTTTGGGAAAACTGCTTAGCTTGCTAATTACTCCATCGATAAGACACCATAAGAGTTGACCTGATAATCACGGATCTGGAAACATATTAATTGGCCCTTATCACTCATCATTGAGCATAATGCTCCCTTTGGCATGTACCTGAACAGACATATGCAAGAGCCAGTATGCCCACAGAGGTTCCTTACCAGGAGAATTCAGCATATACACACATAAAGCCTTATCTCTATACTCTGTCTCTTACAGCTTACTGAGAGGTGCACGCCTGGCATACAAGGCAGATACAGTTCTAATAGACCTTTTGCACATCTGTAAAATGAACAGCATTAGGGATTTAATGTTTGCTTGTGACATAAATAAGACATGGTGGTAAGACATATATGTGTCTCAGAGGATCCCCATGCTCTGGAACAGGCTCCCCATCCAAGTGAAGCAGAGTCCTTCCCAAACCTTAGCTAAGCGTAACCTTGACCAGTGGATGGGAAATTGGAAATTCACCCTGTGTCTGATCCCTATGTCTCTGATAGACAGATGCAGAAAGTAATGCCCAAACATACCCACCACTCCATATAAATTCTAGAAACTTCCTAACATTCACCCTCCTATTAAGCATCCATGATACATAGGGAAACACTAGTTGGATTGCATAGCTAGGCTTATAAAGATTCTGATGGTCACTAGCCTAGTATATATCTAGCATTAGGACTGCTTTGAAAATTCCCCTCACACAACATTTACAAAAACGAAACACGCACCCACAATCTGCAAATAAATACTATCAGGTTTTCCAAATACATTTAGACCACACAAAAACAGATCAGCAGCACAGAGAATGTTCCATAACACAAAAAACTCTGCATATATATATATATATATATATATATATATATATATATGTTCTCTGGTTCGATTCTCAGCTGGGGTGCCTTCTGTGTGGAATCTGCATGTCATCCCTGCATTTGTGTGGGTTTCCTCTGGGTGCTCTGGTTTCCTGCCACATTACAAAGACATGTGTCTGGAGCATTTCTCCCCAGCCTCTGCTGAAAATTGGCTTTGTTCCATGTCGGACTTTCCTGGTTAACAAATGCTAAATAAATATATGTGTACCCATTCTGAGGTCACATTACCACACAAAAGAAAAGATGTTGAAAGTAAATGGAAAATTCAGTTTTTCCAAGTGTAACACAGCACACAATGTGTGAAGTCAGTGCCCACATTCTTTTCACTGGTCACAATGTAACAGTGAGCTTGGTTGGTATAATATTCTGAGCATCATTGTAGCTAGGCTTAGCAAACAGTACTTTCCTCATCCACATATGGAAATATATCATGGGTCAGCATAACAAAGATGCTGGCGTAACAAAGTCACAGTATAAAAAGATAATATAAATATGGAATTAAATGTTCAGTCAGTCAGAAAATCATTTTTTACAGCATGATACGCAACAGATGATACTGTCTATAATACAGTCCAAAGTCCTGCAACAAAAATAATGAAACAAAACAGAAAAATATAAAAGACTGAAGAAATTACCACTATCAATTATAAGTGTATGTGCAAGATAATACAAATATAGGAAGAGATATAAGAGCACACAATATAATGAAGCATGAAACAGATCGAGTTACCAAGATAATAATAAAATATAACTGAAGAAAGGAGTCATCAGGATAAAAATGCAATACAACAAAGTGAGTGATGTGATTATTTTAAATATATAATAAAACACAGCAGAAGAAATAAATGGAGATAATAATAATAATAATAATACAAAAATTCACAGCAAATGGATTTAACATTCTCATAATATAACACAGTAAAAGGAATTACTGCAAATGAATTTGTCACACAACAAAGAGAAGAAATAATTATAACCTGTATACAAAGTTAATATGTAAATGGGGAAACAGGTTTTCTAAATACATTTTGGACCACACACAGTAACACAGCAGCAGAGAGAGAGAGAGAGAGAGAGTGCAAAAGGTGCAGCGACACTGAGAAATGTCCATTTAATGGCAGAAGAGCAAGAATCTACGCAATGAGATATAGAGGCCAAATAGAATGTCTCTTGGTATGTCATTTCATTAATAACAAAGTCAGAATTCTATTTTAAATGAAGAAAGGAAATACAAAAAATCTGAAATGCAATTTATACAGCAAAAGAAGACAAGTTTTCATGTGAACAAAGTGCTGCCCGTCCACAGACCATCACTGCCATTAAGAATACCTCTGAACTGACAAGAATTTTGCAGAATGTCCAGATTTTTGCCTCCTATTGTTTTCTCAGTTTCGCATAACTTTTGTGAATTTTGGGCAAATCATGTAGAGCTGACATCACGAAATAATAGCATATATTTAAGTTTCAGACTTCATATCTTTCAGAAAATGCATGCAAATGTAAACCCTATTTTAGTAACTTTCTAAGTATGTAAGATCAGTATTTATTTATTTATTTATTTTGATTTATTTTACATTTGTTGACTGGGCTAGTCTAGCTGGATTAATGTTCATTTTCAGTAGAGGCCCGGGGAGAAAAGCTCCACAGTAAGACATAATTTTACAAAGATAGTTGTACAGAGGGTATAATTAACAGACAGACTGTAGTACATAACATTTTCATAAAAGTCTAAAACTACTAGTAGCATCAACAGGAAAAGTACATTTAACATTAGTCCTTGAGTTTCAGTCTTTGCCCAACCATGATCTTTAGCTTTGTCCAGATTTCTTGCACTAAGAGATTGAGGGGTATGCCACCAAGCAAGGACTGCATATGCATCTCTGTGGAAACAGAGAGGGAATCCCCCTCAAAAAGACCTCCTAAAAATAATGTGGAGGACGTCCATTTGACCTGCTAACGAAGGCTGGCAGAAGCCACAAGAATCACACAGCCCTATAAATATAGAATAAAGATAATCAATTACTGAGGCAAACAAGGATACACAGGCAATAAGGATTTTACCCTGCTATCTCAGTGACAGATCCAATGTCTCATGGTATCTCCAATTGGGTCTACCTGATAACGCCGAAACTGCAAAACTCTGACGACGAGAACACCGACACCAGAAGATCGACAATGGAGATGATCGACAGTTGAAAATCCCGACGCTGAGAACAGCGACATGTTAAGGTAAGTGTGGGGTTAGGGTTAGGGGCAGATTAAGTGAGTTACGGTTAGGGCGTGGGTCAGGTGAGTATGCAATAGTGACAGACTGTAGGGTTAGGGGCGGGTTAAGTGAGTTAGGGTTAGGGCGCGAGTTAGGTGAGTGTGCGATAGTAGCGGACTTTAGGGTTAGGGTTTGGGTTAAGGTTAGTGCATAGATAGTTGTGTATGTAAGGTTTAGTGTAGGTTTGTAAGGTTTTTGGTGTGCTTGTGTTGTGTGTGTGCTTTTTGGACAGGGGGTTTGTTTTGTTTGTTGATTGTCGGGATTGTGGTTTGTCGGGCATGTGAAGTTTTGTGTTTTTGAACTTTTGGTTTTGTGGTGTCGGTGATTTCGTTGTCAGTGTTTTCGCGTGTTGGTGTTATCAGGTAGATCCCTCCAATTATATAGCTAGACTATTATTTTATCCTATAGGAAGTAACAGGCCTAGCATGTCCGTATAATTCACAGTATATCTTTTATAGCTGCTATTTCTTTCATACATAGACATACATACTTGGCTAATTACATTATCAATCTACAATCACTGCAATAATTTTTTTTAATTATTTCACATAAAATAACATTTATGCAGGAAAGTAGGTTAATGAATAAAAAACATAGCAGTCCTTTGCACACTCAATGTTGCTGTTTACTCTCTGTCAATGAAAATATGCAAACATTTTGTCGCATATAGTTTTGCGGGATAGAATAGTTTTCATAAGGCAAGAGGTTTGATTTAAGAAACAAGAAAATCTAAATGAAACTTTTTGAAGAGTTGCAAAGAAAAAAATGGGTAAAACCAGAGAAGATATGGATTTTGAATAGTGCATTATCAGGGACTAGAAAAATATGCATTGGTCCACCAAAACTGTAAATTTGGATGCAGTCAAAGATTAAAAAATAAATAAATAAAAAAGGGATAAATAACAGCCTAGTCATGTACCCTTTGGAAATGGCATTATTAATCCAAAGGAAACAGTAAATTATGATAGAGATATTTTATACTTTGAATAAATATAGGAGAGAAAAAAATATACCTTTCTACAAGATTATATACATCAAATAATTTAGAGGTTTCAAAAGAGAAGGCAAAAATGGCTGAATGTTTTTTTTTTCTTTTTAAAGAGATGCCATTACCAACTCCAAACTGGGATTCCACTCTAAATAATTTCTACACTGACTGGAATGGAGACATCTGAGGTAATCATAGAGATTAATAAAAGTCTCCAGGGTGGTCTTACAACAAAAACAAAAACTCACATCAAGGTAACAATTCATATAACCAAATTGTACTAAGTGGCCACAGGCAAGAGGTTCAAAAAGAAAAAAAAAAAAGATAAAATAAAATAAATACATAAAGTATTGACAGTATGGCATAACATGCAAATGAAGATGCGTTTTAAAGAGTCCATAATGACATGCAAAAAGAGGAAGGAGAAAGCAAGTCAAAATTTGAAGCCATCTGTGATGAAATGGAGCAACACTGGCATCTGAGTGCAAAGTCAAGCAGCATGTCAAACATTTGTGGCATTCCAAAAACATTGCCAGCAGCAGCTTCGTTCGTTATGTAGCATATGCAAATTGTAAACCATGGTCTCTCTTGTCCGTGACATGGACACTCACAGTGCTGAAAAAGATGCAGAATCGAAAAGCCATACTCTTATGCATTTAGCTCACTTGCTGGTGTATTTATGATGGGCACACTGTTAAAACATAAATGGAGATGTTAAGTCATTCCAAGGCAGGTATATTTAGAAGATTGTTTTGGTAATGTAAGACCTTACACTAGTTAACAGATGGGCAGGTATGAAAATGGTTGTGGGTAGCTAGACGCATCACGCTTGTGTCAATAGACACAAATGGCCCACAGACTGAAACTGTCAGAATGCATGAATCTTACACCAGATAATGCCAAGTTATGTGTAGCACTTACAGTATTGGCTACAGTGACTTTTTTGGGGAACCTGGAGATTACCTTGGTATTTTGTAGGCATCAACCAATAGAATAGTCAAGACTTTCCTTAATACATTGCTTCTACATGTCCATAGGTGTATAGGTAAGTATTAGGCAATTAGTCTGCAGACAATTATACGCCTAGTGAGAAAACTCTATTCAAACCTTGCTTGTAAATTTTTTTTTCTCTTTTTTTGGCTCACTTTTGTATGTACTCTTTGCATATTGTTTTCCCTTACTTTCTTGTAATATAGTAAATATACTTCTTAAACTCTGGAGCTTAACTCGTCGGGCCTCTACTGAAAATGGACATGTATCCAGCTAGACTAGCCCGGTCAACAAATGTAAAATAAAAATAAATAAAATAAAAATAAAGGTTACCACTAGCTTTAAAGACAGGAAGACAAGACAGACTGGAGGAGAATCTCAGTTTGCTCATCCAGTTATTTAGGTTGATTTTGAATCTGGCAAGGGTGCTTCTCTGTTTCACATGTAGTAAAAATTTGTTCTAGAAATGAGGGATACATTTGGATCTGAGATGATCACACCAATGTGTCTAATTTACCTGCTGATGAAGGTTTAATTCCTTTAACCATGTATTTCAGGTACCATTAGATCAGTGAAGGAAAAGGAGGTCAAACTGAGTTAGATATTTCATGGCTCAAAAGGTGAGAAATAGCTTTCCATGGACAAGTCTGAAAGAGACAGAGGTTTTTGAGGCCATTTATCCTTTATATATGAATCTCTGAGATCTCTAAAGTTATGATATGCCTAGAGAAATAAATGCCAAATGGTGCATTATATTCAATAATGGGTCTGATAAGATATGAGTAAAGAGGAATTAAAACTTCTATGGATCTTGTGGAGATGCCTTTGGAAATGAGATGAGACAGATAAAAGCATTTCAGAACTACTGTGGAGACATGATGGTCAAATGAAAAGGAATTGTCAGCCAAAGTGTCTAAATCATTTACACCAATGTCTGATTTGAGGGGTGCATCACCTAATGTTTACCAAAATGAATTATGCTGCATTTTTTAATTTAGTTTTGGATCATTTTCCTTGATCCAGTTGTTAATGTGGTCTAATCCATGTTGGAGGAATTATGAGTTAGTTGAAGATACAATATACAGCTGTCTCCAAAGTACGTTAATCCTTGGCAGGAGTGCTGGCCTAAAAGTCTTTGAAACAACTGACCAATAGGAAAGGACACAAAACTGAGCCATGTGATATAACACTGGCAACATTTTTGCTTTCAGAAGTGCCTCCTCTAAACCTTAACCACAAAGGTTCTCTAAGACACTGATGTTTGAGGGATTTCTGTTCATTAACTGGACTGATATTGCACACCACAGATTTCCTCACACAACAAGGATCTCTATGCAACCAGTTCAGTGGATGGATGTTAGAGTCTTTATTCAGATCCATTCAAGAAGATTGATGCCTAGAATGACCTGACTGCTCTGATGCTCAAGAAAACCTTCATCCTTCATACCAGCAAGCAGTATAAGCTCTTGCAAGATATCTGGCCTTGACATTGCTCTGAGGATATCTAGACAGGGGAACAGGGGTTAGGCAAGTATACCCTGAATGTACAAGAATACAATGCCATGTCAGGTGAACTACTGAAATTAAAGTTTTGTTTAGTTTCTAAAAGTTCTTCCTTTGTTTACATTTCATTTGACAGATTCCAGGAGTTCCTCGGTTGGTTGTTCCAATTAATGTTCTGTTTGGTGTGCTATTGGTGTGTTTTAATTATGTAGTACTGGGCACAAGGGTATGAACTTGGGGTGTGTTGGCTACCTTTCATGCTTCTGTATCTTTCAACATAAATGTGATGTGTGTTGCTGTGTCTGCTTTCTTGCAACTAATCACTTTGTTGCAACTGCTGCTCATTTGTTATTACCTGTAGTAGTTCATAGGTTCATAGGTTCAAAGGTTCATACTAGGCTATCTGCCCTAGGGCATTTATAAGCCTAGCCAGAGTGTGTTTGGCTTTTGCCACCCATTTTAAATTAACTTTGCTATGCCCTTTTTCAAGGTTAGTATACTGTGCCTCTGTCTAACAGTGAAACAGAAGTGATACCCGGGGTAAACCTATGATCTCCCATCCACTCATCAAGATTCCTCTTGAAGAGAGTCAATGAGGGACTCTGCCTAACCTGGACTGGGATTTTATTCCAGAGTGAAGGGAGCCTCTGGGTTATGAATCTGTCCCTCCAGCATGTCCTATTTATTTCAGTGCTGAGGTTCAAGTCTCTCGAGCATGTGGCTCGATGGGATTTGGATTTTCTGAGGTGCTGCATGTCCATTAATTCCAGGTTGGACAAGGCTTTATACGTCAGGCACAGATCGCCTCTGAGCAGGCGGTATGCCACTGAGTAGAGCTGGAGTTTCTTTAACCGGGCAGCATATGGCATCTGTTTGAGCCCTTTGATCCTCTTGGTGAGGTACTTTTGGGGTCTTTCCAGTTGCTGCAGGTGTCGATAAGGTACATCCCAAAAGGGGCATTGTACTCAATTATGGGCCTGATGAGGGATGAGTAAAGAGGCACAATGACCTCCGCTGATCTAGATGTGAATCCCTTCATGATTAGGTGGGCTATATAAAATGTTTTTCTAACCACTTTGGCCACGTGGTTGTCAAATGAGAGATTGCTATCAACTTGGGTCCCCAGGTCCCTAATTACTTCTTCTGTACTTAATGGGTTACCACCTATGTGGTAATTTGTGGGCACTTTGTTTTTGCCAAAGGGGATGACTATACACTTTTTGGTGTTTAGCTTAAGGCCATGGCTCTGGCACCAGTTGTCTATTTCTATGAGGCCCTTTTGGAGGATGCTTGTGTCAGCTGAAGAGTCGATTATGTTGCCCAGTTTGCAGTCATCTGCGAACTTGGTCAGCCACAGTCCTTCCGTGTTGGTCTGTACCTCCGAGAAATATATACCGAACAAGAGAGGTCCCAGGACTGAGCCTTGTGGGATGCCACTTGTAACTGGTTTGGAGTCTGACATGGCTCCAGCAATTCTAACCATGTGGGTTCTGTCCTTGAGCCAGTTTGCAACCCATCTAGTGACATAGGGGTTTATATTTAAGCTGGTGAGCTTATCTATAATGCCCGAGTAGGGTATTGTATCTAAGGCTTTTGCGAGGTCCAGGTTGGCTGTTTGGAACACTTTCCCCTCCTCAATGGCCTTGGTGACTGTTTCAAAGAAGTCGACCAGGTTTAAGAGGCAGGATCTGTCCTTAACAAAGCCAAACTGGGTAGGATCCAGTGTCTGTAGGTCCCCAATATCTTTATTTATGAGGTCCATGATCATCCTTTCCATAGCTTTGCAGACCAAGCTAGTCAGGCTTATGGGGCGATAGTTTCCAGGATCCGTTGAGATACCACCTTTGTGGAAAGGGACCACTGTTGCTGTACGCCACTCTTTGGGTACATATCCTGTAGTAAGGCTGAGATTGAACAGTAGTTTTATGTTTGGGTTTAGCTCTTCATGGAGTTCATGTAGGACGCAGCCCAGGGCACCATCTGGTCCCATTGATGCTGTGTTTTTTGCTTTGGAGAGGGCGGCTCTTACCTGAGCATCTGAGATGTCAGGGAGCAGCACTCTGCTGGGACAGATATTTGCCCTTTTGGTGGGGAGGGGGGGAGAAGTTTGCACTGAACCTGTCAGCTAGCATGTTGGCAATGTCTGTGGGTTTGGTGTATTTTTTGCTATTTTGGACAAATTCTGAGCATATCTGGGAATTCCCACTCAGGTTACTAACATAACTAAAGAAAGCCTTGTGATTATCCTTAGTGTCCTGTGCAATTTTTCTCTCGAAGCTGGCCTTAGACGATTTTATGAGTGCCCGTAGTTTTTTGCTAATACTGATCAGAGATGCCTTCCCTTTTTGGGATTTTGCTCTATCATGTAGTGGCTTCCTCCTTTTATTGTATAGTTTGTTTATGGCTGGGGTCCACCAGACAGGACATCTGCCTTTGGAGGATTGGGACTTGGTTTTATTTGGGATTGCATGATCCATGCATTCCTGAAGGTGTTCATAGAATGCGTTTATAAAGGATTCTGCGGTCTGGGACACATTTTCCACAGGCCCAGGGTCTTTGAAGGATTCCACCTCGGTTTTGAGGAGTGTGAAATTTGCTTTAGAGAAGTTTTTCACTGTGGTTTTCTGGGCAGGGGGTAGGGTCGAGATGTGAATATCCAGTGAGATTAGTTTATGGTCTGATCTTACCAGTGAGGGATACACTTCTGGTCTGGGGCATAAAGTCCCCATGTTGGTGATGATCAGGTCCAGTATGTTTTCCCCTCTTGTGGGAGTGGTAACAAGTTGTTCCATAGCATTTGAGTTTATAAATTCTAGGAACCCTTGGGCTAGGATGTTGGAGCTAGAGTAATGCTCCCAATCTATGTTTGGGTAGTTGAAGTCGCCCAATATAATGGTGTTTGGAGAGACCTTCATATTTTCCAGTGTTCTCAGGAAGGCCAAGTGGGGTTCCTTGGTTTGGGAGGGTGGTCTGTAGCAGACTATAAACTGGAAGGCAGTTTTACCCACTGTTAGTTGCACATGGATAGTCTCTGATGCTTCATGCTGTGCCACCAACCTGGAGGCGTGGGTATCTTTGACGAATATTGATACTCCCCCTCCTTTTGTGGTTCAGTCCAAGTTTTGGGGCCGAAAAGCATGGTATGAGGTATAAACTGGTAGTGCTGGGGTGCTCTCGGGAGCCTTGAACCAGGTTTCTGTTACTGCACAGATATCGATGTTCTCCATGCTAAGGAGAGTTTTGAGTGCGTGCATCTTGAGGTTTAGACTTTTGGCGTTGAGTAGCATTACTCTTAGTTTCTTATCCCTTGTGATACCTATGGAGGTGGGTTTGTCTTTTGAGCCTTGCCTAAAAAAGGCACTATGGGGATAGCAAAAGCCTTTGCCAATATTCGAAAGCCCAGGGGTGACAGGTGCAAGCCGTCCCTAGCGAAGCATTGTGGCTTGTCGAGCATGTCATCCCAGGCTGACAGGCATTGGGTCCCCTTTGAATGACACCAATACTTAAGCCAGTTGTTGAAATTGATCATCTTGTCTTCATATTGTGGCATCATTCTTGGTGAGGGTAAGATGCTATTCAAGGTCAGGGTCATACCAGCCTGGGCTACATGCTCAGAGAGCTCCTCTATGTCTCTTTTCATGTAGTCCAGGGAGGTACATCTCAGGTCATTCACACCAGCATGGACAATGACTGAGTCATATTTGTACTTCCCTTGGAGTGACCTGAGTGCTAGTGTTATGTGGCGGATCCTAGCACCTGACAGGCAGCTCACCGTGACCTCCTCCTTGTTCAGCCAGGTGAGCGGGACATCAATGTGCCTGACGATAGAGTCACCTTTTACAAGTGTATCAGGTGTGTTGTTTAGCCTTAAGGGCTGTGACTGTTCAGCACACTGGCTTTGTGAGCTATGTGTTGCATGTGTTTTGTTTTGAGGTAGCGGTTGCTTGGGTGTCTGCTTTGGAGGTCTCTGCTGCTTAGGCAGATTTTTATTTAGAGCCTCCGAGTATGTTTTTGTGTGTTTATGTGTTTGGTTTGCTGTCGTGGTAGGTCTGTGTGAGACTGGAATTGTAGTGAGTGTGATTTCCTTCTCCTCCTGACTGGTTACGCCAGTACTGAGTTGAGAGAGCTTAGCCTCCAGTTTGGCTATATGGTTGCATCTCTCACGTGTGTTGGAATTTGTTGGGAGGAGGAGAGGGTTGTCTGTGTACATGAGGCAGTTGTAACATTGCCTCAAGATTCCAAGATTCACCAGCTGGACCGGAGAGGAGATTGACAACTGACCTTTGGACATGCTAGAATAGTATTGGGAATTCCTTTATAATTGAAAAAAGGGCCAATGGGAAACAAGGTACTCAAGGGGAGTTTGTGAGGGTGTAGTGCTTTTAATTTTTTTAGTGCTGACTTATATAATTGCTTTAGTGAGCAAGTGCCAGGTAACTTAAATGCAATGTGTTACAGGTAACTGAAATGCAAAAATGACAAACAGTAACTTTCTTTCAAGTGAAACAAGGAAATAAGTACAGTAAGCAATGCAGATATCACTAGGGATCCACAGAAGCACTGAAAAGCCGCATTTTAGGTGGAATTAGCTTTTCAGGGAAATAACAAGAAAACAAACAACAAGCATACAAACAAAGCTAGATTCAGCAGGCCTGGATCTAGTCTATGCTACAGCAAACAAGGTGTACCAATTACAGTAAGAAGCAGTTCAAATTTGCAGGCACTATAAGTCTTTAACCAGAAATTCCCAGCTCAGAAGGGCAGAGTCCAGCCTCTCCTCCCACAAGAGTGCAGACCACGAACCCTCTTAATGTAAAATAACTGGCCTGAAGCCCAAGTGCTTAAACCAGAACTAATACACTTTTAGAATAACAGACACTGAGCCCTCAATCAGCAGTTCCAAACTTAGAAGGATGTAAGCTACCTGTCTTGCCACCACAGTGCAGGCCACAAACCTTCCTAATGTAAAACAACTGGTCTGAAGCCCAAGTGCTTAATCCAAAATACTTAGAATGATAGCTACACTTTAATCAAGTTACTACCAAGCAGTAATAAATACAATTGAATACTTTAAAGACTGTCTGGATTAGTGCTCAAGTTATACAAGCAAAGCTAGATTCAGCAGGCCTGGATCTAGTCTATGCTACAGCAAACAAGGTGTACCAATTTCAGTAAGAAGCAGTTCAAATATGCAGGCACTATAAGCCTTTAACCAGAAATTCCCAGCTCAGAAGGGCAGAGTCCAGCCTCTCCTCCCACAAGAGTATAGACCACAAACCCTCTTAATGTAAAATAACTGGCCTGAAGCCCAAGTGCTTAAACCAGAATTAATACACTTTTAGAATAACAGACACTGAACCCTCAATCAGCAGTTCCCAACTTAGAAGGATGTAATCTACCTGTTCTGCCACTACAGTGCAGACCACAAACCTTCCTAATGTAAAGCAACTGGTCTGAAGCCTAAGTGCTTAAACTAGAAGGCTTAGAATGATTTACACCAAGCAGTAATAAATACAATGGAGTACTTTTAAGATGACGCAAAAGCAAAATAAAGTAGGAAGAATTACAAATATAGTAAAAGCAGATAACATTTTTTTTTTTTTTTTTTTTTTTTAGTGGAAAGAGAGAAAGGAGTAGCAGAAACTAAGATGATTGGCCTTCTCAAATGTTCTCCCTGTACTGGGTAGAATGAGGTAATGACACTAGACTGGGAGGAGGGTCATAGATCAAATTTACACTAGGGGCGGGCAACTGCAAAGCCACCAACTATAAAAACACTATACCAACAGGGAGGGAGTGTGGGGAAACAAACTGCAGAAATCTATCTCACAGCTGAAAAGCAGCAGTGAGCCTTTAAATTAAAGTTTTAAACAGCTAAAGGAGCCTCTAGAAAAAAGAGTTTAACAACAACAAGTTCAGACACCTATCTTATTTAATGGGAAGCTGCGCACATTTTTCTATTTTGCACAGTCATGGTGTTCTTTGCTTTTTAATTTGTGTGTGTACACCTGTAATTTACTGTATGCATTTTAATTGT